>NW_027315884.1:23922-121422 GCF_026437365.1 Eucyclogobius newberryi
TCGATGATCTGATTTTTTGCCTTTATTGTTTTTCCTGTTTGTTTGTCTGTTTGTTTGTTTGTTTGCTTCTTGCGCCGCACACGAGGCTCGTTCAGACTTTGGGACCGTCGTGTTCATAAAACGCTCCACAAATAAAGTCAAACTGGATTCAAGGGAAACACTAAATGTTCAGCCTCATCTTTGGTCCGAACAAAATGACTTTATTGTTTTCTTGAGGCTGAAGCAGCCGCTTTGTGTCCGTTTTAGTTCCATCTGAACCTTGAACCGGGTCAAACAAAACTGACCGTCCAAACGTCCCACCGTGGCCCCGCCTCCTCTCCCACCGTGGCCCCGCCTCCGGCTCCCACCGTGGCCCCGCCTCCGCTCCCACCGTGGCCCCGCCTCCGCTCCCACCGTAGCCCCGCCTCCGCTCCCACCGTGGCCCCGCCTCCGCTCCCACCGTGGCCCCGCCTCCTCTCCCACCGTGGCCCCGCCTCCTCTCCCACCGTGGCCCCGCCTTCACTCCCACCGTGGCCCCGCCTCCGCTCCCACCGTGGCCCCGCCTCCTCTCCCACCGTGGCCCCGCCTTCACTCCCACCGTGGCCCCGCCTCCTCTCCCACCGTGGCCCCGCCTCCTCTCCCACCGTGGCCCCGCCTCCTCTCCCACCGTGGCCCCGCCTCCTCTCCCACCGTGGCCCCGCCTCCTCTCCCACCGTGGCCCCGCCTCCTCTCCCACCGTGGCCCCGCCTCCTCTCCCACCGTGGCCCCGCCTCCTCTCCCACCGTGGCCCCGCCTCCGCTCCCACCGTGGCCCCGCCTCCGCTCCCACCGTGGCCCCGCCTCCGCTCCCACCGTAGCCCCGCCTCCGCTCCCACCGTGGCCCCGCCTCCTCTCCCACCGTGGCCCCGCCTCCTCCCCACCGTGGCCCCGCCTCCTTCTCCCACCGTGGCCCCGCCTCCTCTCCCACCGTGGGCCCCGCCTCCGCTCCCACCGTGGCCCCGCCTCCTCTCCCACCGTGGCCCCGCCTCCGCTCCCACCGTGGCCCCGCCTCCTCTCCACCGTGGCCCCGCCTCCTCTCCCACCGTGGCCCCGCCTTCACTCCCACCGTGGCCCCGCCTCCGCTCCCCCGTGGCCCCGCCTCCTCTCCCACCGTGGCCCCGCCTTCACTCCCACCGTGGCCCCGCCTCCGCTCCCACCGTGGCCCCGCCTCCGCTCCCACCGTGGCCCCGCCTTCACTCCCACCGTGGCCCCGCCTCCTCTCCCACCGTGGCCCCGCCTCCTCTCCCACCGTGGCCCCGCCTCCGCTCCCACCGTGGCCCCGCCTCCTCTCCCACCGTGGCCCCGCCTCCTCTCCCACCGTGGCCCCGCCTCCGCTCCCACCGTGGCCCCGCCTCCTCTCCCACCGTGGCCCCGCCTCCTCTCCCACCGTGGCCCCGCCTCCGCTCCCACCGTGGCCCCGCCTCCTCTCCCACCGTGGCCCCGCCTCCGCTCCCACCGTGGCCCCGCCTCCGCTCCCACCGTGGCCCCGCCTCCTCTCCCACCGTGGCCCCGCCTCCGCTCCCACCGTGGCCCCGCCTCCTCTCCCACCGTGGCCCCGCCTCCGCTCCCACCGTGGCCCCGCCTTCACTCCCACCGTGGCCCCGCCTCCGCTCCCACCGTGGCCCCGCCTCCGCTCCCACCGTGGCCCCGCCTCCTCTCCCACCGTGGCCCCGCCTCCTTTCCCACCGTGGCCCCGCCTCCGCTCCCACCGTGGCCCCGCCTCCTCTCCCACCGTGGCCCCGCCTCCGCTCCCACCGTGGCCCCGCCTCCGCTCCCACCGTGGCCCCGCCTCCTCTCCCACCGTGGCCCCGCCTCCTCTCCCACCGTGGCCCCGCCTTCACTCCCACCGTGGCCCCGCCTCCGCTCCCACCGTGGCCCCGCCTCCTCTCCCACCGTGGCCCCGCCTTCACTCCCACCGTGGCCCAGCCTCCGCTCCCACCGTGGCCCCGCCTCCGCTCCCACCGTGGCCCCGCCTCCTCTCCCACCGTGGCCCCGCCTCCTTTCCCACCGTGGCCCCGCCTCCGCTCCCACCGTGGCCCCGCCTCCTCTCCCACCGTGGCCCCGCCTCCGCTCCCACCGTGGCCCCGCCTCCGCTCCCACCGTGGCCCCGCCTCCTCTCCCACCGTGGCCCCGCCTCCTCTCCCACCGTGGCCCCGCCTTCACTCCCACCGTGGCCCCGCCTCCGCTCCCACCGTGGCCCCGCCTCCTCTCCCACCGTGGCCCCGCCTTCACTCCCACCGTGGCCCCGCCTCCGCTCCCACCGTGGCCCTGCCTTCACTCCCACCGTGGCCCCGCCTTCACTCCCACCGTGGCCCCGCCACCTCTCCCACCGTGGCCCCGCCTTCACTCCCACCGTGGCCCCGCCTCCGCTCCCACCGTGGCCCTGCCTCCGCTCCCACCGTGGCCCCGCCTTCACTCCCACCGTGGCCCCGCCTCCGCTCCCATAGCGGCTCCGAGGAGAGGAGAGAAAAGGAGGAAGGAGAGAAAAGGAGGAGAGAAAAGGAGGAGAGGAAGAAGCTGAAGTGGATAAAACAGATGAAAATTAAAAGCTGAAGATGGAGGGATGACGTTACCGAGGAAACGAGACGTTTTCTGCTCGACTGTTTCTCGGCCCAGATCTTTTGGCTCGAGCGCGGCGGTTGCCATAGCGACCGGCGTTGTGAGCGGACGTGTCGTGAATGGGTTTCGTTGCCACGTCGACACAGGCAAATGCAAAGTGGCAGAACTGGAACTGACCGCAAAAGGAACCGTCCTACAAGGAAGCGTCTGGGGATCGGGGCCGGTCCAACAATAAACATGACTTAAATGAACCAAAACACTATATTTAAATAATACAAATAATAATAAATATAGCCGCAAGCGGCGATGAGGGGCAAGAGGAGGGGCAAGAGGAGGGGCAAGAGGAGGGGGCGTGGTCAACGCGCCCCAATTGACCTTATGTCACACCTGCTGCTGAATCTTCTTTGTTTGACGTATAAAGGGAAAAGTCCGTGACTTTTAGAATAAAAATGTTGATACATTTTGATGGTCGACTCTGAAGATGAGTCTCACCACATTAAGGTTCATTGAGCTAACGCGGCTAATGCTGTGGGAGGAGTCATTGAGCTAACGCTGTGGGAGGAGTCATTGAGCTAACACTGTGGGAGGAGTCATTGAGCTAACGCGGCTAACGCTCTGGGAGGAGTCATTGAGCTAACGCGGCTAACGCTCTGGGAGGAGTCATTGAGCTAACGCGGCTAACGCTCTGGGAGGAGAAATTGAGCTAACGCGGCTAACGCTCTGGGAGGAATCATTGAGCTAACGCTCTGGGAGGAGTCATTGAGCTAACGCGGCTAACGCTCTGGGAGGAGTCATTGAGCTAACGCGGCTAACGCTCTGGGAGGAGAAATTGAGCTAACGCGGCTAACGCTCTGGGAGGAATCATTGAGCTAACGCTCTGGGAGGAGTCATTGAGCTAACGCGGCTAACGCTCTGGGAGGAGTCATTGAGCTAACGCTCTGGGAGGAGTCATTGAGCTAACGCTCTGGGAGGAGTCATTGAGCTAACGCTCTGGGAGGAGTCGTAGTTTGTGAGATATAAAGTGTAAACATGTTCGAATTTCAGAGATTTGGCGTTTTCCCCATTGAAATAACATGTGAGGTTTATGTCATCGCTACGGCAACGACGTAACAATTGGGCCTCATTGACTTTTTTGATCGGGATTCCAAAATTTAATTTTGTGATAATTTTTGCAAAATTTAAAAAAAACTAAACATTTTACCCTCCATATTACATGTCATGTCCCTCTGTAGGGGGCGCTGTGTCATGTCCCTCTGTAGGGGGCGCTGTGTTATGTCCCTCTGTAGGGGGCGCTGTGTTATGTCCCTCTGTAGGGGGCGCTGTGTCATGTCCCTCTGTAGGGGGCGCTGTGTTACGTCCCTCTGTAGGGGGCGCTGTGTTACGTCCCTCTGTAGGGGGCGCTGTGTCATGTCCCTCTGTAGGGGGCGCTGTGTTATGTCCCTCTGTAGGGGGCGCTGTGTCATGTCCCTCTGTAGGGGGCGCTGTGTTATGTCCCTCTGTAGGGGGCGCTGTGTCATGTCCCTCTGTAGGGGGCGCTGTGTTATGTCCCTCTGTAGGGGGCGCTGTGTCATGTCCCTCTGTAGGGGGCGCTGTGTCATGTCCCTCTGTAGGGGGCGCTGTGTTATGTCCCTCTGTAGGGGGCGCTGTGTCATGTCCCTCTGTAGGGGGCGCTGTGTCATGTCCCTCTGTAGGGGGCGCTGTGTCATGTCCCTCTGTAGGGGGCGCTGTGTTATGTCCCTCTGTAGGGGGCGCTGTGTCATGTCCCTCTGTAGGGGGCGCTGTGTCATGTCCCTCTGTAGGGGGCGCTGTGTTATGTCCCTCTGTAGGGGGCGCTGTGTTACGTCCCTCTGTAGGGGGCGCTGTGTCATGTCCCTCTGTAGGGGGCGCTGTGTCATGTCCCTCTGTAGGGGGCGCTGTGTCATGTCCCTCTGTAGGGGGCGCTGTGTCATGTCCCTCTGTAGGGGGCGCTGTGTTATGTCCCTCTGTAGGGGGCGCTGTGTCATGTCCCTCTGTAGGGGGCGCTGTGTTATGTCCCTCTGTAGGGGGCGCTGTGGCGCCAAATTAATTATCACTTCAAGCAGGTTTAGGGCAAAGAGTTTAACAACTGATTCTAATTTGACACGATTCGGACTTTATCTGCACAAACGGCAGCAACATTTAAAATTTGGGAAATTTCAGAAATTCCAGCTCCAGTTTGTGGCTCCGCCGCACAGACCGTGTGGATCACTTTTGTCCCACTGCTCACTACGTCCTGGGAGGAGTTTGTAAAAGTACAACATTGGGCGGACGTCGTTGCCGTAATAATATTTTTTACTTCTCTTGTCACCATCGACCCCTGCGCCAAATTTCATGATTCTACCATCAGATTTTTTTGGGCCACCCCTATCTCTCAATGCACTTTTTGTACATTTGAGGCGCTGACGCGACAATTTATTTAATTTTAGAAAAAGGAGATTTGTGCAGAGTTTTGTGACTTTTCGTCAATGTTCACTGAGTGAAAAGTAGGGCGGTGCTCGCGCATGGTGGGGGCCCCTGGTCACTGACGGGTACTTTTGAGCGGGCTCCGCTTTGTGTTTTTGGCCCTCTAAACAGTAATAATGTCACATGTTAATATGTAATAAAAAGCGGTCGTTACTCTGGCCTAATTATAAATTGTTTGGACCTTTGTGATTGTCTAATTGTGACTTGTCTGTGTTTTATTGCATTTGAAAACAGCGTCTGTAATTATCACATTATGTGTGAGAACTGCAGAGTGAAGTGTATAATTAAAAGCTGATTAGGCTCTTAATGAATTTAAATTATAGAGTGAATTATAGCGTTGACACAGTGGAACAGAAAAGGCGTCGTTTCCGTGATTAAAAAGACTTAATTAAAAACAGTCAAACGTACAATTGCCTGCAGGCAGTTTCAGGGACCGCGGGACTTCTCTTACAGCGTCATGGCTAACCTTAACCTTAACCCTAACCCTAACCTTAACCCTAACCCTAACCCTCTTACAGCGTCATGGCTAACCCTAACCTTAACCCTAACCCTAACCTTAACCCTAACCCTAACCCTCTTACAGCGTCATGGCTAACCCTAACCTTAACCCTAACCCTAACCCTAACCCTCTTACAGCGTCATGGCTAACCCTAACCTTAACCCTAACCCTAACCTTAACCCTAACCCTAACCTTAACCCTAACCCTAACCCTCTTACAGCGTCATGGCTAACCCTAACCTTAACCCTAACCCTAACCTTAACCCTAACCCTAACCCTAACCCTAACCTTAACCCTAACCCTAACCCTAACCTTAACCCTAACCCTAACCTTAACCCTAACCCTAACCTTAACCCTAACCCTAACCCTAACCTTAACCCTAACCCTAACCCTAACCCTAACCCTAACCCTAACCCTAACCCTAACCCTAACCCTAACCTTAACCCTAACCCTAACCCTAACCTTAACCCTAACCCTAACCTTAACCCTAACCTTAACCCTAACCCTAACCCTAACCCTAACCCCAACCCGCGGGCAGTTTCAGGAACCGCGGGACTTCTCTTACAGCGTCATGGCTAACCCTAACCCTAACCCTAACCCTAACCTTAACCCTAACCCTAACCCTAACCCTAACCCTAACCTTAACCCTAACCCTAACCCCAACCCTAACCCTAACCTAAACCCCAACCCTAACCCTAACCTTAACCCTAACCCTAACCTTAACCTTAACCCTAACCTTAACCTTAACCCGGCGCGGTCTAAAACGGCGCTAAAACGCGGTCAAATAGCGGTGCAGTTTCAGGAGCCTCTGCAGACACGCCCTTTAAATAAAGCAAAACAGACTTGACTCTGGTCAGAATGTCATGGTTTAGTTGTCGATGACGATGAGCAAACGTCCCAAACGGCAGAAGAAACCGTTCCATTTCAGACGTTTGACCAGGTTTTTGAAGTAAACGGTGTTAAACTCTTTCAGTCACTAGTTCATCCTCAACGTCCTGAATATGATTTGAGAAACACGTTTCACGTCCAGTTTTGCCGTCCCAAGTGAAGCCAACAAACATGGCCAATGTGCTAACGTGCTAACGTGCTAACGTGCTAATGTGCTAATGTGCTAACTTGCTAATGTGCTAACGTGCTAATATGCTAACTTGCTAAAGTGCTAATGTGCTAATGTGCTAACGTGCTAATGTGCTAATGTGCTAACGGTTTAAATCTGTGTTGAGCTTTTTTCCCAGTGTTGAAATAAACCAAAGACTGTTTAAATAAAGACCTGATCTGGGTCTGGTCCAAAAATAACACTGTCCCACATAGAGACCAACGATGCTCTCCATGTGGGACAGTCCTGGTCTGGTCCTGGTCCATGTGGGACGCCGCTGCAGCCGAGTCAGAACCACCGTTTACCACTTCGTTGTGATATAAAACTGAACAGGTTTCTCTCTTCTTCTTCTTGTCGTGGTCGTGGTGGTCCTGGTCGTGGTGGTCGTGGTGGTCGTGGTGGTGGTCGCAGGCGTGAGCGAGGATGCCGCTGGTGAAGAGGAGCATCGAGCCGCGGCACCTGTGTCGCGGCGCGCTGCCCGACGGCGTCACCAGTGAACTCGAGTGCGTCACCAACTCCACGCTGGCCGCCATCATCAAGCAGCTCGGCAGTCTGAGTGAGTGTGCCCGGGGGGGAGGGGCTTCGGGGAGGGGAGGGAGGGGCTTCGGGGAGGGAGGGGCTTATGCGACCCGACCAGCGGGGGGCGCACTGTGACAGAACGTGAGCCGGGCGCGAATCGCTCTGTGAATGAAGCCGAGTGCGATTGTGTGAGTGATGGAGGGGCCCGGGGGCTGGGGGAGATATTCAGCGCATTCAGAACACTGCCCCCCTCTGGTGTACATCAGCAAGTTTCATCCACGAAGCTCCACCGTCCTATTATGGACCTGGTTCTGTCCCGTTATGGACCTGGTTTAGACCTGGTTCTGTCCCGTTATGGACCTGGTTTAGTTCTGTTTCTGTCCCGTTATGGACCTGGTTTAGTTCTGGTTCTGTCCCGTTATGGACCTGGTTTAGTTCTGGTTTAGTTCTGGTTCTGTCCCGTTATGGACCTGGTTTAGTTCTGGTTCTGTCCCGTTATGGACCTGGTTTAGTTCTGGTTTAGTTCTGGTTCTGTCCCGTTATGGACCTGGTTTAGTTCTGGTTCTGTCCCGTTATGGACCTGGTTTAGTTCTGGTTCTGTCCCGTTATGGACCTGGTTTAGTTCTGGTTCTGTCCTGCAGGTCGTCACGCTGAGGACATTTTTGGAGAGTTGTTCAATGAAGCCAACAGTTTCTACCTGAGGATGAGCAGCCTCCAGGAGCGAGTGGACCAGCTCGCAGTGAAGGTCACACAGCTCGACTCCACCGTGGAAGAAGGTACTCCACCAGCACTTTAGTCCTGGTTTAGTCCTGGTTTAGTCCTGGTTTAGTCCTGGTTTAGACCTGGTTTAGACCTGGTTTAGACCTGGTTTAGTCCTGGTTTAGTCCTGGTTTAGTCCTGGTTTAGACCTGGTTCAGTCCTGGTTTAGTCCTGGTTTAGTCCTGGTTTAGTCCTGGTTTAGTCCTGGTTTAGACCTGGTTTAGTCCTGGTTTAGACCTGGGTTAGACCTGGTTTAGTCCTGGTTTAGTCCTGGTTTAGTCCTGGTTTAGACCTGGTTCAGTCCTGGTTTAGTCCTGGTTTAGTCCTGGTTTAGTCCTGGTTTAGTCCTGGTTTAGTCCTGGTTTAGACCTGGTTTAGTCCTGGTTTAGTCCTGGTTTAGACCTGGTTTAGTCCTGGTTTAGTCCTGGTTTAGTCCTGGTTTAGTCCTGGTTTAGACCTGGTTTAGTCCTGGTTTAGACCTGGGTTAGACCTGGTTTAGTCCTGGTTTAGTCCTGGTTTAGTCCTGGTTTAGACCTGGTTCAGTCCTGGTTTAGTCCTGGTTTAGTCCTGGTTTAGTCCTGGTTTAGTCCTGGTTTAGTCCTGGTTTAGACCTGGTTTAGTCCTGGTTTAGTCCTGGTTTAGACCTGGTTTAGTCCTGGTTTAGTCCTGGTTTAGTCCTGGTTTAGTCCTGGTTTAGACCTGGTTTAGACCTGGTTTAGTCCTGGTTTAGTCCTGGTTCAGTCCTGGTTTAGTCCTGGTTTAGTCCTGGTTTAGTCCTGGTTCAGTCCTGGCTCAGACTCTGTAACTGGAGCTTTATTGAGGCTGATTAAAAGCACTCTCTCAGAGTACGGAGGCCCCAGAGGCTCACGTTTAAAACATTAAATCGATCTGTGTCGACTCGCGGCCGGAGAACGAGCTTCGACTTTCACTTTACGCTGCCAGAGCCACGTTCAACGTTCTGCTGCTCAGGACTCTTCACAGAGTCTTCACAGAGTCTTCACAGAGTCTTCACAGAGTCTTCAGAGTCTTCACAGAGTCTTCAGAGTCTTCAGAGTCTTCACAGAGTCTTCACAGAGTCTTCACAGAGTCTTCACAGAGTCTTCACAGAGTCTTCACAGAGTCTTCACAGAGTCTTCACAGTCTTCACAGTCTTCAGAGTCTTCACAGAGTCTTCACAGTCTTCACAGAGTCTTCACAGAGTCTTCAGAGTCTTCAGAGTCTTCACAGAGTCTTCACAGAGTCTTCACAGAGTCTTCACAGAGTCTTCACAGAGTCTTCAGAGTCTTCACAGAGTCTTCACAGAGTCTTCAGAGTCTTCACAGTCTTCAGAGTCTTCACAGTCTTCAGAGTCTTCACAGAGTCTTCAGAGTCTTCACAGTCTTCAGAGTCTTCACAGTCTTCAGAGTCTTCACAGAGTCTTCAGAGTCTTCACAGTCTTCAGAGTCTTCACAGAGTCTTCAGAGTCTTCACAGAGTCTTCACAGAGTCTTCACAGAGTCTTCACAGAGTCTCCACAGTCTTCAGAGTCTTCACAGAGTCTTCACAGAGTCTTCAGAGTCTTCACAGTCTTCAGAGTCTTCAGAGTCTTCACAGAGTCTTCACAGAGTCTTCACAGAGTCTTCACAGAGTCTTCACAGAGTCTTCAGAGTCTTCACAGAGTCTTCACAGAGTCTTCAGAGTCTTCACAGTCTTCAGAGTCTTCACAGTCTTCAGAGTCTTCACAGAGTCTTCAGAGTCTTCACAGTCTTCAGAGTCTTCACAGTCTTCAGAGTCTTCACAGAGTCTTCAGAGTCTTCACAGTCTTCAGAGTCTTCACAGAGTCTTCAGAGTCTTCACAGAGTCTTCACAGAGTCTTCACAGAGTCTTCACAGAGTCTCCACAGTCTTCAGAGTCTTCACAGAGTCTTCACAGAGTCTTCAGAGTCTTCACAGTCTTCAGAGTCTTCAGAGTCTTCACAGAGTCTTCACAGAGTCTTCACAGAGTCTTCACAGTCTTCAGAGTCTTCACAGAGTCTTCACAGAGTCTTCAGAGTCTTCACAGTCTTCAGAGTCTTCACAGAGTCTTCAGAGTCTTCACAGAGTCTTCACAGAGTCTTCACAGAGTCTTCACAGAGTCTTCACAGAGTCTTCACAGTCTTCAGAGTCTTCACAGAGTCTTCACAGAGTCTTCAGAGTCTTCACAGTCTTCAGAGTCTTCAGAGTCTTCACAGAGTCTTCACAGAGTCTTCACAGAGTCTTCACAGTCTTCAGAGTCTTCACAGAGTCTTCACAGAGTCTTCAGAGTCTTCACAGTCTTCAGAGTCTTCACAGAGTCTTCAGAGTCTTCACAGAGTCTTCACAGAGTCTTCACAGAGTCTTCACAGAGTCTTCACAGAGTCTTCACAGAGTCCTGGTGAAAAGCAGAGATGCCACATGTGGAGTTCTCACATTTGATTTTGATCGCAGTCTATGTGGCCCCGTCTGCCAATGCTGAAGATGCTTGTGAAGCACTGCTCTCCTGCACTTGTAGGCTGCAAACACAGCATCCACAGGCTCTCTTCCTCATCTCTGGTGACTTTAACCACGCTTCTCCCTCTTCTGTTCTACCAACATACACCCAGTATGTTACCTGCCCCACCAGAGACAATAGAACATTGGACTTGTTTTTTGCCAACACCAGGAGGCTCCTCCCCCCTCCCTCCCCTGGGCAGCTCGGACCACAACCTTGTACATCTGAGGCCTGTGTATGAACCCATCGTGCGCAGGCAGCCTGTGGTGTCCCGTGAGGTGAGGATGTGGTCTGCTGAGAGCGAGGAGGCTCTGAGGGACTGCTTCAGCACCACTGTCTGGACTGAGCTTTATGACCCACATGGGGAGGACATCAGCACCATCACAGAGTGCATCACGGACTACATCAACTTCTGTTTTGAGAACATTGTTCCCTCCCGGACGGTGCGGTGTTTTCCAAACAACAAGCCATGGATTAACCGTGAACTGAAGGCTCTGCTGAAGGAGAAGAAGAGAGCCTTCAGGGCAGGGAACAAGGAGGAGCTGAGGACTGTGCAGAAGGAGCTGAGGAGGAGGATCAGGCAGAAGCTACAGGAGGAGGATGGAGGAGCAGCTGGAGCAGAAGAACATTCAGGGAGTGGGAGGAGCCTGAAAACCATCTCAGGCTTCAAAGTCCCCCCTGTCCAGACAGAGGGAGATCTACAGTGGGTAAACGAGCTTAATTCTACCTTCCTGAGATTTGATCAATCACCACTCCTCCCCCTGCACAGGCCCCTCCCCCTGCATGCTCCCTCTTCACACCTCTGCTCCGGCCCATCAGCTCACCACTTCGCCTGGACTCACCATCCCCCCAGCACACAGTCCCCCTGGACTGACCCATCCCCCCAGCACACAGTCCCCCTGGACTCACCCGTCCCCCCAGCACACAGTCCCCCTGGACTCACCCATCCCCCCAGCACACAGTCCCCCTGGACTCACCCGTCCCCCCAGCACACAGTCCCCCTGGACTCACCCATCCCCCCAGCACACAGTCCCCCTGGACTGACCCATCCCCCCAGCACACAGTCCCCCTGGACTCACCCGTCCCCCCAGCACACAGTCCCCGTGGACTCACCCGTCCCCCCAGCACACAGTCCCCCTGGACTCACCCGTCCCCGCAGCACACAGTCCCCCTGGACTCACCCGTCCCCCCAGCACACAGTCCCCCTGGACTCACCCGTCCCCCCAGCACACAGTCCCCCTGCCAACCACTGACTGTCACAGCAGCACAGGTGAGGAGTGAGCTGAAGAGGATTAAAGTGAGGAAGGCAGCAGGACCTGATGGCATCAGCCCCAGGCTCCTTAAGTCCTGCAGATGAACTGTGTGGAGTTATGGAGCATGTCTTCAACATGAGCCTGAAGCTGAGGCTGGTACCACAGGTCTGAAGACCTCCTGTCTGGTACCTGTGCCCAAGACACCGCGCCCCAAAGACCTCAACAGCTTCAGGCCAGTGGCTCTCACGTCCCACCTGATGAAGACACTGGAGCTGGTCCTGGACCACCTCCGCTCCACCGTGAGCTCAGCCATGGACCCGCTGCAGTTTGTATATGTCCTGACATCGGAGTGGAGGACGCCGTCATCTCCTGCTGCACCGCTCTCTCTCTCTCACCTGGAGAAGCCTGGCAGCTCTGTGAGGATCCTGTTCTTTCATCTCTCCAGCGCCTTCAACACCATCAGCTCCTGAGGGACAAGCTGGAGACGGCTCCTGAGGGACAAGCTGGAGACGGCTCCTGAGGGACAAGCTGGAGACGGCTCCTGAGGGACAAGCTGGAGACGCTGGTGTGGAGTACGACCTGCAGAGTGGATCCTGGACTACCTCACAGACCGACCCCAGTTTGTGAGAGCCCGGGACTGTGTGTCTGACACTCGGACCTGCAGTGTGGGGGACCTGCAGAGTGGGGGACCTGCAGTGTGGAGGACCTGCAGTGTGGAGGACCTGCAGTGTGGGGGACCTGCAGTGTGAGGGACCTGCAGTGTGGGGACCTGCAGTGTGAGGGACATGCAGTGTGAGGGACCTGCAGTGTGAGAGCCCTGCAGTGTGTGGGACCTGCATTGTGGGGGACCTGCAGTGTGAGGGACCTGCAGTGTGGGGACCTGCAGTGTGGGGACCGTTAGTGTGGGGGACCTGCAGTGTGGGGACCTGCAGTGTGAGGGACCTGCAGTGTGGGGACCTGCAGTGTGGGGGACCTGCAATGTGGGGGACCTGCAGTGTGAGGCACCTGCAGTGTGGGGATATCCAGCGGTCAAAATGAGTTTCCTCCGCCGGGTGGCTGGGCGCTCCCTTAGAGATAGGGGGAGGAGCTCGGTCACACGGGGGGAGCTCGGAGTAGAGCCGCTGCTCCTCCTGGGCGCCTCCCTGGAGAGGAGTTTCGGGCTTGTCCCACCAGGAAGAGGCCCCTGAGAAGACCCAGAACACGCTGGAGGGACTATATCTCTCGGCTGTTCTGGGATCCCCTCAGAGGAGTTGGAGGAAGTGTCTGGGGAGGGGGAAGTCTGGGAGTCCTTGCTTGGACTGCTGCCCCCGCGACCCGGCCCCGGATAAAGAGGAAGAAGATCGATGGACTATGATTATTTCTATTGAACGTGAGACTTTTAGAATCCATTATAAACCAAAAAAAGGTGTAACTATGGCAACACAGGGCCTCTGGACTGAGAATATTTACAAATACAGTGCAATATTAAAAAACATATTACATTTTAATTATTTATTTCACATTTTCATTTTAAAATGTCACTTTCTTTGTTTTAAAAAAGTGTTATTAAATTAATACAATTAATACATTTAATACAATTAAATAAAATTGATCAAATCAATAGAATTAATAAAATTAATAAAATGTATAAAATTGATACAATTAATACAATTAATGCTGTTAATAAAATGAATGTCTTTGAGTATAATTGTAATACAACTTGAAACACACTTTCATATCATGACAAAAGATTGTTTTGAACAAACATCTGAGTTTCCACATTGGGGAAAGATGAGATGAGTCTTTATTTGTCCAATGGGGACACATGGGTATGACAGTATTGCACATGGGTATGACAGTATTGCACATGGGTATGACAGTATTGCACATGGGTATGTCAGTATTGCACATGGGTATGTCAGCATTGCACATGTGTATGTCGGTATTGCACATGGGTATGACAGTATTGCACATGGGTATGTCAGTATTGCACATGGGTATGACAGTATTGCACATGGGTATGTCAGTATTGCACATGGGTATGACAGTATTTCACATGGGTATGTCAGTATTGCACATGGATATGTCAGTATTGCACATGGGTATGACAGTATTGCACATGGGTATGTCAGTATTGCACATGGATATGTCAGTATTGCACATGGGTATGACAGTATTGCACATGGGTATGTCAGCATTGCACATGTGTATGTCGGTATTGCACATGGGTATGACAGTATTGCACATGGGTATGTCAGTATTGCACATGGGTATGACAGTATTGCACATGGGTATGTCAGTATTGCACATGGGTATGACAGTATTTCACATGGGTATGTCAGTATTGCACATGGATATGTCAGTATTGCACATGGGTATGACAGTATTGCACATGGGTATGTCAGTATTGCACATGGATATGTCAGTATTGCACATGGGTATGTCAGTATTGCACATGAATATGTCAGTATTGCACATGGGTATGACAGTATTGCACATGTGTATGACAGTATTGCACATGGGTATGTCAGTATTGCACATGGGTATGACAGTATTACACATGTGTATGTCAGTATTACACATGGGTATGACAGTATTGCACATGGGTATGTCAGTATTACACATGGGTATGACAGTATTACACATGGGTATGTCAGTATTGCACATGGGTAGTGGTCTTTGGACTCAGCTCCTTCTTCACCACAACAGTAGATGCAGCGACTGCATCACTGCAGCTGCTGCACCGATCCAACTGTCAATCACACGCTCCATCAAGACCCTGAGATACTTGAACTCCTCCACTTGGGGTAAAGACCCCCCACCCACCTGGAGAGAACAAGGACCCCTACCCACCTGGAGAGAACAAGGACCCCCACCCACCTGGAGAGAACAAGGACCCCCACCCACCTGGAGAGAACAAGGACCCCCACCCACCTGGAGAGAACAAGGACCCCCACCCACCTGGAGAGAACAAGGACCCCCCACCCACCTGGAGAGAACAAGGACCCCCACCCACCTGGAGAGAACAAGGACCCCCACCCACCTGGAGAGAACAAGACACCCTTTTCCGGTCGAGAACCATGGCCTTCAGGCCATCAGGACAGCATCGTCTGCAAACAGCAGAGATGAGATCCTGTGGTCCCCAAACCGGACACCTTTCAACCCCTGACCACACCCTATGACCCCTGACCACACCCTCTGACCCGTGACTGCGCCTAGGAACCGAACTGGTGACAAAGCGCAGCCCTGAGGAGTCGCTCACTGGGAACAGGTCTGACTTACTGCAGTGAACACAGCTCCTGCTCCTGTCAGACAGGGACCGGACAACCCTGAGCAAAGGGCCCCAGACCACGTACTCCCGGAGCACCCCCCAAAGGACACCCCGAGGGACACGGTCAAAAGCCTTCTCCAGATCCACAAAGCACATATGACTGTGCAAACTCCCATGAGCCCTGGAGCACCCAATGGAGAGTTTAAAGCTGGTCCAGTGTTGCACCACCAGGACCTAAACCTGCTCCTCCTGAATCTGAGGTTCTATGGGTCAGATTATCCTCTAGGACCTGGAATAGACCTTATGGGAGGCTGAGGAGTGTGATCCCTCTGTAGTTGGAACACACCCTCTGGTCCCCCTTCTTAAACAGAGGGACCACCACCCCGGTCTGCCAGTCCAGAGGCACTGTCCCCGACCGCCACGCGATGTTGCAGAGACGTGTCAGAGACAGTCCTACAACATCCAGGAACTCTGCGACAGCATGAGCTGTGGCCCGCTTGGCCTGCCGATACCTGTCAATGACCTCAGGAGACCTACAAGCCTGGTAGGCCTCTTTCTTCAGTCTGACGACATCCCTTACTTCCGGTGTCCACCACCGGGTTCGGGTGTTGCCGCCACGACAGGCACCGGACCATGTGACCACAGCTCTGAGCAGCCGCATCAACAATGGAGGAGAACATGGTCCACTCGGACTCAATGTCCCCAGCGTCCCCCGGGACATGGGAGGAGCTCTCCCGGAGGTGCGAGTTGAAGACCCTCCTGACAGAGGCAAGACGTTCCCAACAGACCCTCACGATGCACTTGGGTCTGCCAAGTCTGTCCGGCTTCCTCCTCCGCCAGTGGATCCAACTCACCACCAGGTGGTGCTCTACAGCTCCGCCCCTTCACCCGAGTGTCCAGGACACAGGTCAGAGGTCAAGGTCAAATGACACGACAACAAAGTGGATCATTGACCTTCTGTGTCCTGGTGTCATGTGACCTGATGGACTTTGTGCTTGAACATGGTGTTCGTTCTGGACAATCCGTGGCACAGAAGTCCAATAACTGACCGCTCGGGTTCAGATCGGGGCTCCTCCCCTTTCCAGGAGTCACTGTCATTGTCCACGTGGGCGTCGAAGTCCCCCAGTCGAACATCAGAGTCCCCGGTCAGTGCACTGTCCAGTTCTCCTCCCAAGGACTCAGAGAAGGCCGGGTCCTCTGTAGTGAGAGACATGTCCCCCACCCGAAGGTGAAGGGACGCGACCCTCTCGTCCACCGGGGTGAACTCCAGCACGTGGCGGCTGAGCTGAGGGGCTATAAGCCCGCCCACACCAGCCCCGCCCACACCAGCCCCGCCTCTCCCCGCGGGCAGCACCAGAGAAGTGGAGCGTCCGGCCCCTCTGGAGGAGATGGTTCCAGAGCCCAAACTGTGCTGGAGGTAACGCTCAACCTCCCGCACAAGCTCAAGCTCCTCCCCCCAGCACAAGCTCAGGCTCCTCCCCTCAGCGAGGGGACATTCCATGTCCCCAGAGTTAGTCTCTGTGTCTGGAGATCTGGTCGTCGAGGCCCCTGCCGTCGCCTGCCGCCCAGATCTCTCTGCACCGGCCCCTTATGGATCCTCCTGCGGGTGGTGGGCCCACGGGAGGGCGGCCCCATGTCACTCTTTCGGGCTGTGGCCGGCCGGGCCCCGTGGGGAAAGACCCGGCCACCAGGCGCTCGCCATCAAGCACCCACCCCAGGCCTGGCTCCAGGATGTGGCCCCGGTGACGCCGATCCGGGCGACGTAAACGGCCTTGTTTTTGAATTCATCATAAGAGGCTTCTGAACCGATCTTTGTCTGACCCGTCACTTAGGACCTGTTTGCCTTGGGAGATCCGACCAGGGGCCTGGAGCCGCCGACAACATGGCTCCTGGGATCATTCAGGCCCTCAAACCCCTCCACCACGTTAAGGTGTCGGTTCAAGGAGGAGCTAATCATAGTCACAAAAATGAAATGTTGCCCCTAAAAGTAAATATTTTATCCTCGATATTTGATCCTTCTTCTTTAATGATTTTGATCTTAGGTTTATTTCATTAAAATGTAAAAAAAAAAAAATATTTACACTATTTAGATAAGTCTTAATAAACATAAATCATAAACAGATGGTTCAAAAGGTCACAAATATTCATGTGAGATCAACTTTACCATTTTTATTTATTTGTTTTTATTATTTTACTATCTTTTAAGCAAAAACGGCACGCTAACGCCGCGCTAACGCCGCGCTAACGGCAAGCTAACGGCACGCTACCGGCCTTTGGCCTTAATCACGTTTACAGGACGAGAACGAGAGGAAAACACTGCAGAATGTGTGAAGATTATAAAAAATAAAGCCAAGATGAGAGATCAGTGTCGCCCACTTACCCAGAGGTCACTGGTTCAACCCCCGATGTTCAATTAATACTGTCGTTCACGTCCCCGGGCAAGACCACATGACCTAAATGTGTCAGGCTTTTGAAAGGGCGAGCGAGTGGAGCAAAGTGACATTAAGGAGGAGAGAGAGGATAGAGAGAGAGAGAGAGGAGAGAGAGGAGAGAAAGAGTAGGGGGAAGAGAGAGGGAGGGGAGAGAGAGAGAGGGGGAGAGAGATAAGGAGAGAGAAGGAGAGAGAGGAGAGAGTGAGAGAAACATTAGATTGTGGCCTCAGGGCGAGAGACACGATAGAGTGTGTGAACTGACTGACAAACAGAGAGTCTATGAGAGAGAGAGAGAGAGAGAGAGAGAGAGAGAGAGAGAGGGAGAGGGAGAGAGAGGGGGCGAGATGAGAGAGAGGGGGAGAGAGGAGACTGAGGGGGAGAGAGAGGGGGAGAGAGGAGAGAGAGAGGGGGAGAGAGAGGGGGAGAGAGGAGAGACAGGGGGAGAGAGAGGGGGAGAGAGGAGAGACAGGGGGAGAGAGAAGAGAGAGAGAGGAGAGAGCGGGGGAGAGAGAGGGGGATGAAAGATAAAAGAGGAACAATGGGTGTGTCCAAGCCGCGTTTGACCGTTTGCCGTGTGTGTTGCGTGTGAACTGACCCTCGCCGCGCTCCGTCCAGTCTCTCTGCAGGACATCAACATGAGGAAGGCCTTCAAGAGCAGTACCATCCAGGACCAGCAGGTGGTGTCCCGCACCTCCGTCCCCAATCCCGTGGTGGAGATGTACCACCGCTGCGACAAGCCTCCGCCGCTGAACATACTCACGTCCTACAGGTGAGACGCGTGTCCTGCGCCCTGTCCACGCGCCGACCGCCGGGGGCAGCGGCGGGGGCTTTGTTTTTGGTCAATTCTCGGACTGGCTTCGAGCGCCCCCTGGTGGTGATTCAACAGAACACACCGGTCGGACGCACGGATCTGTTTACGTACAAAATGAGCGCTGACCTAAAGTAGCTGGTCTGTAACTGACGGGTGTAACGACCCCTGAGCTCGGGTTGGGGGCGCTGTAAACGTACGGCGGGTGTAATGACCCGTGAGCTCGGGCAGGGGGCGCTGTGAACGTACGGCGGGTGTAATGACCCGTGAACTCGGGCAGGGGGCGCTGTAAAGGTATGGCAGGTGAGCTCGGGCAGGGGGCGCTGTAAAGGTACGGCAGGTGAGCTCGGGCAGGGGGCGCTGTAAACGTACGGCGGGTGTAATGACCCGTGAGCTTGGGCAGGGGGCGCTGTGAACGTACGGCGGGTGTAATGACCCGTGAGCTCGGGCAGGGGGCGCTGTGAACGTACGGCGGGTGTAATGACCCGTGAGCTCGGACAGGGGGCGCTGTGAACGTACGGCGGGTGTAATGACCCGTGAGCTTGGGCAGGGGGCGCTGTAAACATACGGCGGGTGTAATGACCCGTGAGCTCGGGCAGGGGGCGCTGTAAACATACGGCGGGTGTAATGACCCGTGAGCTCGGGCAGGGGGCGCTGTAAACGTACGGCAGATGAGCTCGGGCAGGGGGCGCTGTAAAGGTATGGCAGGTGAGCTCGGGCAGGGGGCGCTGTAAAGGTACGGCAGGTGAGCTCGGGCAGGGGGCGCTGTAAAGGTACGGCAGGTGAGCTCGGGCAGGGGGCGCTGTAAAGGTACGGCAGGTGAGCTCGGGCAGGGGGCGCTGTAAACGTACGGCGGATGTAATGACCCGTGAGCTTGGGCAGGGGGCGCTGTGAACGTATGGCGGGTGTAATGACCCGTGAGCTCGGGCAGGGGGCGCTGTGAACGTACGGCGGGTGTAATGACCCGTGAGCTCGGGCAGGGGGCGCTGTAAACATACGGCGGGTGTAATGACCCGTGAGCTCGGGCAGGGGGCGCTGTAAAGGTACGGCAGGTGAGCTCGGGCAGGGGGCGCTGTAAAGGTACGGCAGGTGAGCTCGGGCAGGGGGCGCTGTAAAGGTACGGCAGGTGAACTCTGTTCTCCGCCTCAGGGACGACAAGAAGGACGCGCTCAAGTTCTACACTGACCCGTCCTATTTCTTCAACCTGTGGAAGGAGAAGATGCTCCAGGCCACGGAGGACAAGAGGAAGGAGAAGAGACGACAGAAGGTGAGGAGGAGGAGAGAGGAGGAGGGGGAGAGAGGAGGAGAGGGGGAGAGGAGGAGAGGAGGAGAGAGGAGGAGAGGGGGAGAGAGGAGGAGGGGGGAGAGGAGGAGAGGGGGAGAGAGGAGGAGAGGGGGAGAGAGGAGGAGGGGGGAGAGGAGGAGAGAGGGGGAGAGAGGAGGACAAGAGGAAGGACAAGAGACAACAGAAGGTGAGGAGGAGGAGAGAGGAGCAGGGGGAGAGAGGGAGAGAGGAGGAGGGTATGAGGGGGAGAGGAGGAGGAGAGAGTAAGATGGGATGTAAGAAAGGGAGGAGAGAGGGAAGACACAAAAGAGAGGGCGGGGGAGAAAGAGGAGAAAGTTGGAGAAATTAGAAAAAAAGGAGGAGAAAAAGGAGGAAACAAGGATGGAGAGAATTCTGTGTTAAATGTGCTGCTCTTGAACTAACTTTTCATCTCAGGCTTTTGTCTTATTTATGCCATTATTTACTTTCTGTATATTTTATTCACATCTGACCATGACATCATCATCATCATCATCACCTGGTCCTGGTCCTGGTCCTGGTCCTGGTCCTGGTCCTGGTCTGGTCCTGGTCCTGGTCTGGTCCTGGTCCTGGTCCTGGTCCTGGTCTGGTCCTGGTCCTGGTCTGGTCCTGGTCCTGGTCTGGTCCTGGTCCTGGTCCTGGTCTGGTCCTGGTCCTGGTCCTGGTCCTGGTCTGGTCCTGGTCCTGGTCTGGTCCTGGTCCTGGTCCTGGTCCTGGTCCTGGTCCTGGTCCTGGTCCTGGTCCTGGTCCTGGTCCTGGTCTGGTCCTGGTCCTGGTCTGGTCCTGGTCCTGGTCCTGGTCCTGGTCCTGGTCTGGTCCTGGTCCTGGTCTGGTCCTGGTCCTGGTCTGGTCCTGGTCCTGGTCTGGTCCTGGTCCTGGTCCTGGTCCTGGTCTGGTCCTGGTCCTGGTCTGGTCCTGGTCCTGGTCCTGGTCCTGGTCTGGTCCTGGTCCTGGTCCTGGTCTGGTCCTGGTCTGGTCCTGGTCTGGTCCTGGTCCTGGTCTGGTCCTGGTCCTGGTCTGGTCCTGGTCCTGGTCTGGTCCTGGTCTGGTCCTGGTCCTGGTCCTGGCCCTGGTCTGGTCCTGGTCCTGGTCTGGTCCTGGTCCTGGTCCTGGTCTGGTCCTGGTCTGGTCCTGGTCTGGTCCTGGTCCTGGTCCTGGTCCTGGTCTGGTCCTGGTCCTGGTCTGGTCCTGGTCCTGGTCTGGTCCTGGTCTGGTCCTGGTCCTGGTCTGGTCCTGGTCTGGTCCTGGTCCTGGTCCTGGTCCTGGTCTGGTCCTGGTCTGGTCCTGGTCCTGGTCCTGGTCCTGGTCCTGGTCTGGTCCTGGTCCTGGTCCTGGTCTGGTCCTGGTCCTGGCCCTGGTCCCGGTCCCGGTCCCAGTCCCTGCTCCCGGTCTAACTCTCCAGCTTGTGTCTCCTCAGGGCTGCCCCGCCCACCCCGGCAGACCCCAGTCCAGACAGGCCCCGCCCCGGAGTCCACTGTCCTTCTCCGTAAGAGCCCCCCCCCCCCCCCCCCCCCCCCCCCCTGCTGTAGTTAGCCCCTCCCCCCCTGCACTGAACACTACAAACCACACCCACCAAACATAATCAACATATGATTTAATAAAAGGACTCAAGTCATTTGAACTCATCATTGTTAGATTTGACCTTTGACCTTTGACCTGGATCATTTCTAACTTTAGAACTTCATCAATGAAAATGTAGAAAAGTCTCTTTATTTGCTCATTGTGGATATTATAATGACATTTTGTGTTGTTCAGCCTGATGTCCACACGTCACTACCACCACACAGACTGTTAGCTAATGCTGGCATGCTAGTGCGACATGCTAGCATTTTGCACCGACATGCGAGCATACTACCATGCATGCTAGCATATTAATGCGACATGCTAGCATGATAATGGGACATGCTAGCATGCCAAATTAGCATGCTAGCATGTGCGGTGGACATCGTGCGGTGGACATCGGCTTTAGACGATCTAAATAATATGAATTACTCTTCATATATTTGACACACGCACAACACAAACCTCCTGCACTCAGCCCTGTGTTCTTCATGTGTGTCATGTTTTGTTGCTTGACCCACAGTCTGTGTGACCCACAGTGTGACCCACAGTCTGACCCACAGTCTGACCCACAGTCTGACCCACAGTCTGACCCACAGTCTGACCCACAGTCTGACCCACAGTCTGACCCACAGTGTGTCTAAAATCACACAACTCGCACTTCATTGGACTTTTGCCGAACACTTTTTCTCCAGTATAATCCTTGACCATAACGCAGTATAATCCTTGACCATAACGCAGTATAATCCTTGACCATAACGCAGTATAATCCTTGACCATAACGCAGTATAATCCTTGACCATAACGCAGTATAATCCTTGACCATAACGCAGTATAATCCTCGACCATAACGCAGTATAATCCTTGACCATAACGCAGTATAATCCTTGACCATAACGCAGTATAATCCTTGACCATAACGCAGTATAATCCTTGACCATAACGCTGTATAATCCTTGACCATAACGCAGTATAATCCTTGACCATAACGCAGTATAATCCTTGACCATAACGCAGTATAATCCTTGACCATAACGCAGTATAATCCTTGACCATAACGCTGTATAATCCTTGACCATAACGCAGTATAATCCTTGACCATAACGCAGTATAATCCTTGACCATAACGCAGTATAATCCTTGACCATAACGCAGTATAATCCTTGACCATAACGCAGTATAATCCTTGACCATAACGCAGTATAATCCTTGACCATAACGCAGTATAATCCTTGACCATAACGCAGTATAATCCTTGACCATAACGCAGTATAATCCTTGACCATAACGCAGTATAATCCTTGACCATAACGCAGTATAATCCTTGACCATAACGCAGTATAATCCTTGACCATAACGCAGTATAATCCTTGACCATAACGCAGTATAATCCTTGACCATAACGCAGTATAATCCTTGACCATAACGCTGTATAATCCTTGACCATAACGCAGTATAATCCTTGACCATAACGCAGTATAATCCTTGACCATAACGCAGTATAATCCTTGACCATAACGCAGTATAATCCTTGACCATAACGCAGTATAATCCTTGACCATAACGCAGTATAATCCTTGACCATAACGCAGTATAATCCTTGACCATAACGCAGTATAATCCTTGACCATAACGCAGTATAATCCTTGATCATAACGCAGTATAATCCTTGACCATAACGCAGTATAATCCTTGACCATAACGCAGTATAATCCTTGACCGTTACATCGGAGACATCATAAACCGTGACGTTTCGGACTGCGCTGCTTTACGTCTGCTGTGATGAATGCGTGACGTAGACTGTGGCGCCCTCTGGTGGCGGCGAGGAGCATGTGCGAGGGGCTTTTTCCTCCCCCTAAACTCCTCCCCCTTGTTCTCTGTTTGGTTTGTTCATCAGGAGCAGCAGAAGCAAGTGGAAGAGCCGGGACGAGAGGTCAAGAAGGTCAGTGCACGCTTTTTGACCGTTTGTGTAAACTTGTACTTCCTGTTTGGACGTGAGCACAGATATGACACAGAGGTGATTCCACAGCTGTTACCATAGCAACCAGACTGTAAACAAGAGCCACATAAACTGACACACAATAAGACCATAAAACTCCTTTATTTAGTCCCACCTTGGTTTAAACTGTCTCTGTGTCGCACACTGATGACATCACAGAGGGATTCAGCTCCACTTCCTGTCGTTTTAAACTCTTATTTTTTGGCATTTTCTTCAAAAATTGCAAATTAACGGTGGTAAAACTATGATCAATATCTACCACAGATGCCCTCCCACCAGACGGAGTGAGAATTAGAAAAAACGGAGAACTTTAAGATGGACTTAAAGTTAACTTAATTTTTTCTCTGTCGTGTTCTGTGTTTAGAATTTTAAAAATTGTTTGAAAAAAAAAGAAAGACGGGCACACAGAGGTTTTCAGAAAAGTTTTATTCAACAAAAATAATAATTTAATCATAATTGTTTTCATTTAACCTTTAGTTTAAACCCTAAATTTGGAACTAAAGGTTAAATTTGTGTATTTTTTGCTTCATAAACAAAGAGTGAAACACTAAACTCTAAGAATAACAGTTAGAAAAGTGGTGTGAACTGAACCGGTAACCCCGCCGTGTGTGAGAGAAGTGGTGTGAACTGAACCGGTAACCCCGCCGTGTGTGAGAGAAGTGGTGTGAACTGAACCGGTAACCCCGCCATGTGTGAGAGAAGTGGTGTGAACTGAACCGGTAACCCCGCCGTGTGTGAGAGAAGTGGTGTGAACTGAACCGGTAACCCCGCCGTGTGTGAGAGAAGTGGTGTGAACTGAACCGGTAACCCCGCCGTGTGTGAGAGAAGTGGTGTGAACTGAACCGGTAACCCCGCCGTGTGTGAGAGAAGTGGTGTGAACTGAACCGGTAACCCCGCCGTGTGTGAGAGAAGTGGTGTGAACTGAACCGGTAACCCCGCCGTGTGTGAGAGAAGTGGTGTGAACTGAACCGGTAACCCCGCCGTGTGTGAGAGAAGTGGTGTGAACTGAACCGGTAACCCCGCCGTGTGTGAGAGAAGTGGTGTGAACTGAACCGGTAACCCCGCCGTGTGTGAGAGAAGTGGTGTGAACTGAACCGGTAACCCCGCCGTGTGTGAGAGAAGTGGTGTGAACTGAACCGGTAACCCCGCCGTGTGTGAGAGAAGTGGTGTGAACTGAACCGGTAACCCCGCCGTGTGTGAGAGAAGTGGTGTGAACTGAACCGGTAACCCCGCCGTGTGTGAGAGAAGTGGTGTGAACTGAACCGGTAACCCCGCCGTGTGTGAGAGAAGTGGTGTGAACTGAACCGGTAACCCCGCCGTGTGTGAGAGAAGTGGTGTGAACTGAACCGGTAACCCCGCCGTGTGTGAGAGAAGTGGTGTGAACTGAACCGGTAACCCCGCCGTGTGTGAGAGAAGTGGTGTGAACTGAACCGGTAACCCCGCCGTGTGTGAGAGAAGTGGTGTGAACTGAACCGGTAACCCCGCCGTGTGTGAGAGAAGTGGTGTGAACTGAACCGGTAACCCCGCCGTGTGTGAGAGAAGTGGTGTGAACTGAACCGGTAACCCCGCCGTGTGTGAGAGAAGTGGTGTGAACTGAACCGGTAACCCCGCCGTGTGTGAGAGAAGTGGTGTGAACTGAACCGGTAACCCCGCCGTGTGTGAGAGAAGTGGTGTGAACTGAACCGGTAACCCCGCCGTGTGTGAGAGAAGTGGTGTGAACTGAACCGGTAACCCCGCCGTGTGTGAGAGAAGTGGTGTGAACTGAACCGGTAACCCCGCCGTGCGTTGCAGGTGCGTAAGGCTCGTAACCGGCGACAGGAGTGGAACGTCCTGGCGTACGACAAAGAGTTCCGCCCGGACGCTCGCCTGACGCCGTCGCCCTATCACGGCATGTCGTCCGAGGGATCGCTGAGTCCAGACAACAGCCCGGGCCACTCGTCCTCTCAGCCCGCCCACCCGCAGGACCACGCCCGCGACCACCTGGGGGCCCCGCAGACGCAGAGCCTGGACCGGGTGCTGAGGCCGACCACGCAGCCGGCCCCGGGAGCGGCGGCGCCGGGGCGACACGCGACCTCGCTCGGCAGGACGCCCTCCGCGCACGGGGCCCAGCCCGAGCAGATGGTGAACGGGCCGAGGCAGCAGTCGGTCAAAGAGTACAGGGCCCATGGGTGAGTCTGGGGCCTGTGGGAGAGTCAGGGGCCCGTGGGCGAGTCAGGAGCCCGTTGGTGAGTCTGGGGCCCGGGGGCCTGTTGGTGAGTCTGGGGCCCGTGGGTGACTCAGGGGCCCGTGGGTGACTCAGGGGCCCGTGGGTGACTCAGGGGCCCGTGGGTGAGCCGGCTCTTAACCTGGTCTTCTCTCTCTGCAGTGGTCAGCCGTCCACCATCCCAGAGTACTACATCCCCCCGGCTCCTCCCCCTCCTCCCCCCTCCATGCCCTCTGCTCCTTACGAGGCTCCGCCCACTGCCACCTCGGTCCCGCCTACTTCCTCCACCCTCTCCCGCCCGTACTCACCCTCCCCGCCCCCGCCTCCCGCCAACTATGTGCCGTCGCCCGCGCACCCCCCGTCGGGCGCTCCGCCGGCAGCGCCGCCGCCTCCTCCACCAGGGGGCCCCGCCATGCACACGCCCCCTCCGCACGCCGTCAACCAGGCCGACGGGGCGGGGCCCCAGAGGAAGGCCCCCATATTGGGCATGATCCCGATAAGCGACGCCCGCTCAGACCTGCTCGCCGCCATACGCAGAGGTGATCTTCAAACGCTCTTTAAACTATCTTTAAAAGCTTTTTAAACTCTCTTCAAACGCTCTTCAAATACTTTTTAAACTCTCTTTAAACACTATAAACGCTCTATAAACGCTCTTTAAACACTCTATAAATGCTCTTTAAACGCTCTATAAACACTCTATAAACACTATAAACGCTCTTTAAACACTCTATAAACACTCTATAAACGCTCTTTAAACGCTCTTTAAACTATCTTTAAAAGCTTTTTAAACTCTCTTCAAACGCTCTTCAAATACTTTTTAAACTCTCTTTAAACACTATAAACGCTCTTTAAACACTCTTTAAACACTCTATAAATGCTCTTTAAACGCTCTTTAAACGCTCTATAAACACTCTATAAACGCTCTTTAAACGCTCTTTAAACACTCCATAAACGCTCTATAAACGCTCTTTTAACGCTCTTTAAACGCTCTATAAACACTCTATAAACACTCTATAAACGCTCTATAAACGTTCTTTAAACGCTCTTTAAACGCTCTATAAACACTGTATAAATGCTCTTTAAACGCTCTATAAACGCTCTATAAACACTCTATAAATGCTCTATAAACGCTCTTCAAACGCTCTTTAAACACTATAAATGCTCTTTAAACACTCTATAAATGCTCTATAAACGCTCTTCAAACGCTCTTTAAACACTATAAATGCTCTTTAAACACTATAAATGCTCTATAAACGCTCTTCAAACGCTCTTTAAACACTATAAATGCTCTTTAAACACTCTATAAATGCTCTATAAACGCTCTTCAAACGCTCTTTAAACGCTCTATAAACGCTCTTTAAACACTATAAATGCTCTTTAAACGCTCTTTAAACGCTCTATAAACGCTCTTTAAACACTCTTTAAACACTCTATAAACACTCTATAAATGCTCTTTAAACACTCCATAAACGCTCTATAAACGCTCTTTTAACGCTCTTTAAACGCTCTATAAACACTCTATAAACACTCTATAAACACTCTATAAACACTCTATAAACGCTCTTCAAACGCTCTATAAACGCTCTATAAACACTCTTTAAACGCTCTTTAAACACTCTGAACGCTCTATAAACGCTCTATAAACACTCTTTAAACGCTCTTTAAACACTATTTAAACACTCTATAAACGCTCTATAAATGCTCTATAAACGCTCTTTAAACACTATAAATGCTCTTTAAACGCTCTTTAAACACTCTATAAACGCTCTTTAAACGCTCTATAAATGCTCTATAAACGCTCTTTAAACACTATAAATGCTCTTTAAACGCTCTTTAAACACTCTATAAACGCTCATTAAACGCTCTATAAACGCTCTTTAAACACTATAAACACTCTATAAACGCTCATTAAACGCTCTTTAAACGCTCTTTAAACACTATAAATGCTCTATAAACGCTCTTTAAACACTCTTTAAACACTCTTCAAACACTCTATAAACGCTCTTTAAATGCTCTTTAAACACTCTTTAAACACTCTATAAACGCTCTTTAAACACTCTTTAAACGTTCTTTAAACGCTCTATAAACGCTCTTTAAACGCTCCATAAACGCTCTATAAACGCTCTTTAAACGCTCTTTAAACGCTCTATAAACGCTCTATAAACACTCTATAAACACTCTATAAACGCTCTTCAAACGCTCTATAAACGCTCTATAAACACTCTTTAAACACTCTATAAATGCTCTATAAACGCTCTTCAAACGCTCTTTAAACACTCTATAAATGCTCTATAAACGCTCTTTAAACACTCCATAAACGCTCTACAAACGCTCTTTAAACGCTCTATAAACGCTCTTTAAACACTCTCTGAACGCTCTATAAACGCTCTATAAACACTCTTTAAACACTATTTAAACACTCTATAAACGCTCTATAAATGCTCTATAAACGCTCTTTAAACACTATAAATGCTCTTTAAACGCTCTTTAAACGCTCTATAAAAGCTCTATAAACGCTCATTAAACGCTCATTAAACGCTCTGTAAACGCTCTTTAAACACTATAAATGCTCTATAAACGCTCTTTAAACGCTCTTTAAACACTCTATAAACGCTCTATAAACGCTCTTTAAACACACTTTAAACGCTCTATAAACGCTCTTTAAACACACTTTAAACGCTCTATAAACGCTCTTTAAACACGTGTCTGACTGTCCCCCGCCGCAGGGATCCAGCTGAGGAAGGTGCAGGAGCAGCGGGAGCAGGAGGCCAAGCGGGAGCCCGTGGGGAACGACGTGGCCACCATCTTGTCCCGCCGGATCGCTGTCGAGTACAGCGAATCCGACGACGACTCGGAGCTGGACGATAACGAGTGGTCCGACTGAAGAGCGAGCGGAGGGGGAGGAGTCAGCGAATCGGACGACGACTCGGAGCTCGAGCCCGGGAGGGAAACGCCCCTTTTCCACGGAGCCACCCGAGTCGGGGGAGGGGTTTAGTTTATGCGTCCGGTTTCAATCTTATTCAGGCGGTTTTGGCTGCGTCGCTAAAAAACGCAATGTAAATATTTAAAATGACGTGGAACAAAATTTGAGGTGAAAACAAATCGGGCGTCTGCTCATTCGCCTGCATTACCGGGTCAACGCGCAGGGGGCGACGCTGAGGCCATGTTACAGACGAGTTTCAAACCATAAACCTTTCCATTAGGGATGTGGTTAATTCATTTCTGTCAATAATATCACTTTATACATCCATAAATATGAATAATACTGTCTAGAGATCTTCAATCACCTATTTAAAGCTTTTATTTGGTTTAAAATGTATTTAAAAGTCTGTTTTAGCTTTAATTTCCATAACATTTCCCGGTCTCTGTCGCAATTGAATTATACGGATAGTTTCTGAGCATCGTAGTGACATGTCGCTGCTGCTGAGCCGAACATAAAGAGTAATCCTAGTGTGTGTGAGGGGCGTGGCTAAAGCTAGTGTGTGTGAGGGGTGTGGCTAAAGCTAGTGTGCGTGAGGGGAGTGGCTAAAGCTAGTGTGCGTGAGGGGAGTGGCTAAAGCTAGTGTGCGTGAGGGGCGTGGCTAAAGCTAGTGTGTGTGAGGGGCGTGGCTAAAGCTAGTGTGCGTGAGGGGCGTGGCTAAAGCTAGTGTGCGTGAGGGGCGTGGCTAAAGCTAGTGTGTGTGAGGGGCGTGGCTAAAGCTAGTGTGTGTGAGGGGAGTGGCTAAAGCTAGTGTGCGTGAGGGGAGTGGCTAAAGCTAGTGTGCGTGAGGGGCGTGGCTAAAGCTAGTGTGTGTGAGGGGCGTGGCTAAAGCTAGTGTGCGTGAGGGGCGTGGCTAAAGCTAGTGTGCGTGAGGGGCGTGGCTAAAGCTAGTGTGTGTGAGGGGCGTGGCTAAAGCTAGTGTGTGTGAGGGGTGTGGCTAAAGCTAGTGTGCGTGAGGGGCGTGGCTAAAGCTAGTGTGCGTGAGGGGCGTGGCTAAAGCTAGTGTGTGTGAGGGGCGTGGCTAAAGCTAGTGTCTATAAGGGGCGTGGCTAAAGCTAGTGTGCGTGAGGGGCGTTGCTAAAGCTAGTGTGCGTGAGGGGCGTTGCTAAAGCTAGTGTGCGTGAGGGGCTCTACGCCGCGTTTGAACCTCTCTTTATGTCATGCTAATGCTAATGTCGGACGCATTATGACCTGGAAATATCAGATTGTGGCTCTTGACAAAGCGACTGCCGTGCGGCCATAAACAGGAAACGGCTGTCGCTAACGCGCTACGCTAGCTTTGTGTCGCTAAGGCTCGACGTATAAGTTAGCGTCGGCGGAAACGCGGCGCTTTAGCACGAGAGCAAGTCAGAGTTTGGAGACGAGACGGATTATTTTGAATTTGCCCGGTAATTAGCTGCTTTTGTGTGCGCTGAATATTTATTAATCCTCACGCGGAAGCTTTTTTTCAAAATAAAACGCGGACTCAGACTCAGCCAATGAGCGACCTGCGCTCGAAAGGCCGTGTAAAAGAGGCTTTTGCGACGCGGCGTTGGTCCATTCTCATCATGTTTACGACTTATTATGTGACGTAAAGTGGACTCAGTCATTTGTGCACAGTGCCATTCACACGCCACGCCCACCGCAGAATGCCGACGCCCGTTTCCAACCGAACCGCGCCCACGACAAGCTAACGACGACAACGGTTTGCAATGTTCCGTCTCTTGTGGCGTTTCGGAGCGATCGACGACGTTTACATGACACATGGTAGAGCACAATTAAACTTTCTGCGATTGCCAAAAATGAGAAGACGGCGTGAAATCGGGGAGAAAAGAGTCGCTCGAAAGAAGACGCGGATTTGATCGACCGATATAAAGTTCGGGAGCAGAGACTTGACGGCTCGTTATAAACGCTGTAACCAAACGGCCAAAACTATTTCAGTTGATCCAGTTCCAGTTCCAGTATGTCCTCCTGTAGCATGCTAGCGGTTTATATCCTCCTGTAGCATGCTAGCAGTTTATATCCTCCTGTAGCATGCTAGCGGTTGATGTCCTCCTGTAGCATACTAGCGGTTTATGTCCTCCTGTAGCATGCTAGCGGTTGATGTCCTCCTGTAGCATGCTAGCGGTTTATGTCCTCCTGTAGCATACTAGGGGTCGATGTCCTCCTGTAGCATGCTAGCGGTTGATGTCCTCCTGTAGCATGCTAGCGGTTGATGTCCTCCTGTAGCATGCTAGCGGTTTATGTCCTCCTGTAGCATGCTAGCGGTTGATGTCCTCCTGTAGCATGCTAGCGGTTGATGTCCTCCTGTAGCATGCTAGCAGTTTATGTCCTCCTGTAGCATGCTAGGGGTCGATGTCCTCCTGTAGCATGCTAGCGGTTGATGTCCTCCTGTAGCATGCTAGCGGTTGATGTCCTCCTGTAGCATGCTAGCGGTTGATGTCCTCCTGTAGCATGCTAGCGGTTGATGTCCTCCTGTAGCATGCTAGCGGTTTATGTCCTCCTGTAGCATGCTAGGGGTCGATGTCCTCCTGTAGCATGCTAGGGGTCGATGTCCTCCTGTAGCATGCTAGCGGTATATGTCCTTTGCCGACCGTTGGCGACCGTTGGCGACCGTTGATGACCGTTGGCAATTGTTGTTGATGACCGTTGTTGATGACCGTTGTTGATGACCGTTGGCGACCGTTGGCGTATCGAAGTCGGTATCTTAACTGCATTTCCGTTGAGTGAGTGGTCCGACCTGTAGGGGGCGCTTTGAAAACAAACACTTTGCATTTAGTTACAGAATGCTGCATTAAAATTGTGATTATTTTGAATCAATCAAAGTAAAAACACGTTAAACTCGGAAATGCGTTATTATATCAAGTGTTTAAAACGTAAAACGCAGCAGAGGAATAAAACGGCTTTAGATTTAGATGCGAGAACGTGAGAACGAAACAGTTCTTCACGATCAACATCACGTTATTTGTCCCCGAGGAAACGTTCGGACACATCGAACCGAGAGTAACAGGAGAGGAGAGTAACAGCCCCCAGGACAAACGTTTGTGCGTTTTCTTTCTCACGACCCGGAAAACGACGCACATTATTAAACATTAACCGAACGACAAAGGTGTTCCTACCGACGTGTCTCATGGTCCTTCATAGTTCAGGCGCGTTTGGCCACAGTTTTACGCGCCGGCTCTGCTCCCGAGCGTCCACTCCGTGTAATATAACCTCCATTGTACATTCTGAGCTGTAACTGTACTCCAGCCAATCAAACGTCACCAGCTTCACGTTGAAAATGTTTCCGCGACGACCGAAAAACACCGTTCAACCATTCGTGTTTTGAAAAAACGCGACGGCAGCGCTTTTTTGTGAACGCAACTCCCGGTCTATAAATACCGTTAAGTATAAGCTAGCGTGACCCGGCGTATAATCCACAGTGTCCGGGCGATGTCATTGGATGAACTGTTCTTTGACGTGTGCTTTTGGGGTTGTTGTTTTTTTTTTTGGAAATGTTCTGCGGTGACGACTTTATTTTGAAGAGTCTGGACGGCCCTTTCGTACGAGCCGGTTCCGTTGTCGCGGCGACACGGGACTCGGCCGCTTCTCCCCGCTCGTTTTTGGCACTTTTCGACGCTTCAAACGCTTCGGGGGAGCGTGTTTATCGTTCGTATTTATCGCCGGATTCTTCGCTCGACGCGGCGACGGTCGGAAATGTTTGCACTTCTTTTTGTTTTTGGAGACTGCGAATAAGAATAAACCCTGTTGTTGTGTGGTGTGAGCCCGTGTTAAAGCTGCACTGCGGGGCTTTTCTGAACCGCCGGTGTCAACGAGGAGAACGATCAAACGGGTTTACTCCGATCGGAAGTGAAACAGTCGCGATTGGGGTTTTGTTTTCCGGGGTAAATGCTGCAGGTGAAGGCGTAAAGCTGCCGTCGGCCTTTGAAAACTGAAGCTAGTTTCACAAAAAACGAGATTTAGGGACTTGTAATAAAGTAAAATGTCTTTATGAAGTTTAGTCGTTAAAAAACAACAAAAAAAACATTTTAGCTCTTTTTAAATTTATTTTTTGGTGGGTTTAGAAAGCAATTGATTGATTTGACTGAAAATAAGTGAATTATAGACTTATTTCTATATTTGAGGTTCCAGGAGCTTGAGTTATTCTTTATGGGACGGGGAAATGTTCCATGTTGCCCCTTTAACACGACGGGGAAAGGTTCCGTGGTGCCCCTTTAACACGTGGTATATTGTACAAATGATGATCACTTATGCAATAGTTTAAAAAAAAAAATATTGTTTATTTAATACGAAAATCATTTGAAATAGTGTTTGTGTTGAATAAGGCTGTGTTCACACTTAAGACCTGGTTTAGTCCTGGTTTAGACCTGGTTTAGACCTGTTTAGTCCTGGTTTAGACCTGTTTAGTCCTGGTTTCTACCTGGTTTAGTCCTGGTTTAGACCTGGTTTAGCCTGGTTTAGCCTGGTTTAGACTTGGTTTAGCCTGGTTTAGACTTGGTTTAGCCTAGTTTAGTCCTGGTTTAGACCTGTTTAGTCCTGGTTTAGCCTGGTTAGCCTGGTTTAGCCTGGTTTAGCCTGGTTAAGTCCTGGTTTAGTCCTGGTTTAGCCTGGTTTAGACTTGGTTTAGCCTTGTTTAGCCTGGTTTAGTCCTGGTTTAGACCTGGTTTAGCCTGGTTTAGTCCTGGTTTAGTCCTGGTTTAGACCTGGTTCAGCCTAGTTTAGTCCTGGTTTAGCCTGGTTTAGACCTGGTTTAGACTTGGTTTAGCCTAGTTTAGTCCTGGTTTAGACCTGTTTAGTCCTGGTTTGTACCTGGTTTAGTCCTGGTTTAGACCTGGTTTAGCCTGGTTTAGCCTGGTTTAGACTTGGTTTAGCCTGGTTTAGACTTGGTTTAGCCTAGTTTAGTCCTGGTTTAGACCTGTTTAGTTCTGGTTTAGCCTGGTTAGCCTGGTTTAGCCTGGTTTAGTCCTGGTTTAGCCTGGTTTAGACTTGGTTTAGCCTTGTTTAGCCTGGTTTAGTCCTGGTTTAGACCTGGTTTAGCCTGGTTTAGTCCTGGTTTAGTCCTGGTTTAGACCTGGTTCAGCCTAGTTTAGTCCTGGTTTAGCCTGGTTTAGACCTGGTTTAGACTTGGTTTAGCCTAGTTTAGTCCTGGTTTAGACCTGTTTAGTCCTGGTTTGTACCTGGTTTAGTCCTGGTTTAGACCTGGTTTAGCCTAGTTTAGTCCTGGTTTGGACCTGTTTAGTCCTAGTTTAGCCTGGTTTAGCCTGGTTTAGCCTGGTTAAGTCCTGGTTTAGTCCTGGTTTAGCCTGGTTTAGACTTGGTTTAGCCTTGGTTTAGCCTTGTTTAGCCTGGTTTAGACCTGGTTTAGACCTGGTTTAGCCTGGTTTAGCCTGGTTTAGTCCTGGTTTAAGTGTGAATGAAGCCTGAGTAAAGTCTGATCATGTGTTTGAAACATCTACGAATGACAAAAAAGATTGAATCACAAATTTGAAAAAAGCATTTGTTAAAAATGGTGTAAAAAAGGTCAAAATCGGTTTAGTCTGGAAGCACAAAGTGCATATTAGGACAAAAGTTTGCGTCGTTCAAGAAAAAAAAAACATGTTCAACTTTTGTGCAAGAAATTGACATTGGGATTTTGATTTTTACTTTCGACATTTAAACGTGTCGAACTTCAGAGCAGTTTCAGCGCGGGGGGCTAACCATTCCACGTTAGCTAACCATTCCACGTTAACTAACCCTTCAACGTTAGCTAACCTTTCAACGTTAGCTAACCCTTTGACGTTAGCTAACCCTTCGACGTTAGCTAACCTTTCAACGTTAGCTAACCCTTTGACGTTAGCTAACCCTTCGACGTTAGCTAACCCGTCGACGTTAGCTAACCCTTCAACGTTAGCTAATGGTAGCTAAACCTTCAACGTTAGCTAACCTGTCGACGTTAGCTAATCTGTGAACATTAACTAACCCGTCAACGTTAGCTAACCTGTCGACGTTAGCTAACCCGTCGACGTTAGCTTTACTGTCGCCGTTAGCTAACCTGTCAACGTTAGCCCCCCGCGTTCCACTTCAAGCACGAGACGCCGGACGTACAGACGTCTGCTACAGAAGTCCGGAGGCCGTTTGACGTGACGAGGGAAACTGTGAACTGAAGTCAAGTTCTGCATGTAACTACAATAAATGTGAACAAGCTCGCGTGTCGCACGCCTTTTTATTCATGCGTCACATCCTCCTGCTGCTGTCCTGGTTTTGGAAGTCCCTCTCCTTCCGTCTTCGTCCCGTTCTTTTGTCCTCTTTCTCGCAATCGGGTCCTGGTCTAGTCCTGGTTTAGTCCTGCTTTAGTCCTGGTTTAGACCTGGTGTAGACCTGGTTTAGATCTGGTTTAGTCCTGGTTTAGACCTGGTTTAGTCCTGGTTTGGACCTGGTTTAGTCCTGGTTTAGTCCTGGTTTGGACCTGGTTTAGTCCTGGTTTAGACCTGGTTTAGATCTGGTTTAGTCCTGGTTCAGTCCTGGTTTAGTCCTGGTTTAGTCCTGGTTTAGATCTGGTTTAGTCCTGGTTTAGACCTGGTTTAGACCTGGTTTAGTCCTGGTTTAGATCTGGGTTAGTCCTGGTTTAGTCCTGGTTTAGTCCGGGTTCAGTCCTGGTTTAGTCCTGGTTTAGATCTGGTTTAGTCCTGGTTTAGACCTGGTTTAGACCTGGTTTAGTCCTGGTTTGGACCTGGTTTAGTCCTGGTTTAGTCCTGGTTTGGACCTGGTTTAGTCCTGGTTTAGATCTGGTTTAGTCCTGGTTTAGTCCTGGTTTAGACCTGGTTTAGTCCTGGTTTGGACCTGGTTTAGTCCTGGTTTAGTCCTGGTTTAGATCTGGTTTAGTCCTGGTTTAGTCCTGGTTTAGTCCTGGTTCAGTCCTGGTTTAGTCCTGGTTTAGTCCTGGTTTAGATCTGGTTTAGTCCTGGTTTAGTCCTGGTTTAGACCTGGTTTAGTCCTGGTTTAGACCTGGTTTAGATCTGGTTTAGTCCTGGTTTAGTCCTGGTTTAGTCCTGGTTTAGACCTGGTTTAGACCTGGTTCAGTCCTGGTTCAGTCCTGGTTTAGACCTAGTTTAGATCTGGTTTAGTCCTGGTTTAGTCCTGGTTTAGTCCTGGTTTAGTCCTGGTTTAGACCTGGTTTAGACCTGGTTTAGTCCTGGTTTAGTCCTGGTTTAGACCTGGTTTAGATCTGGTTTAGTCCTGGTTTAGTCCTGGTTTAGTCCTGGTTCAGTCCTGGTTCAGTCCTGGTTTAGTCCTGGTTTAGATCTGGTTTAGTCCTGGTTTAGACCTGGTTTAGTCCTGGTTTAGACCTGGTTTAGTCCTGGTTTAGTCCTGGTTTAGACCTGGTTTAGACCTGGTTTAGACCTGGTTTAGTCCTGGTTTAGTCCTGGTTTGGACCTGGTTTAGTCCTGGTTTAGACCTGGTTTAGTCCTGGTTTAGACCTGGTTTAGACCTGGTTTAGACCTGGTTTAGTCCTGGTTTAGTCCTGGTTTGGACCTGGTTTAGTCCTGGTTTAGTCCTGGTTTAGTCCTGGTTTAGACCTGGTTTAGACCTGGTTTAGTCCTGGTTTAGTCCTGGTTTAGACCTGGTTTAGTCCTGGTTTAGTCCTGGTTTAGACCTGGTTTAGACCTGGTTTAGACCTGGTTTAGTCCTGGTTTAGTCCTGGTTTGGACCTGGTTTAGTCCTGGTTTAGACCTGGTTTAGTCCTGGTTTAGACCTGGTTTAGACCTGGTTTAGACCTGGTTTAGTCCTGGTTTAGTCCTGGTTTGGACCTGGTTTAGTCCTGGTTTAGTCCTGGTTTAGTCCTGGTTTAGACCTGGTTTAGACCTGGTTTAGTCCTGGTTTAGTCCTGGTTTAGACCTGGTTTAGTCCTGGTTTAGTCCTGGTTTGGACCTGGTTTAGTCCTGGTTTAGTCCTGGTTTGGACCTGCTTTAGTCCTGGTTTAGATCTGGTTTAGTCCTGGTTTAGTCCTGGTTTAGACCTGGTTTAGTCCTGGTTTGGACCTGGTTTAGTCCTGGTTTAGTCCTGGTTTGGACCTGGTTTAGTCCTGGTTTAGATCTGGTTTAGTCCTGGTTTAGTCCTGGTTTAGTCCTGGTTCAGTCCTGGTTTAGTCCTGGTTTAGTCCTGGTTTAGATCTGGTTTAGTCCTGGTTTAGTCCTGGTTTAGACCTGGTTTAGTCCTGGTTTAGACCTGGTTTAGATCTGGTTTAGTCCTGGTTTAGTCCTGGTTTAGTCCTGGTTTAGACCTGGTTTAGACCTGGTTTAGACCTGGTTTAGTCCTGGTTTAGTCCTGGTTTAGACCTGGTTTAGATCTGGTTTAGTCCTGGTTCAGTCCTGGTTTAGTCCTGGTTTAGTCCTGGTTTAGACCTGGTTTAGATCTGGTTTAGTCCTGGTTTAGTCCTGGTTTAGTCCTGGTTTAGTCCTGGTTTAGACCTGGTTTAGACCTGGTTTAGTCCTGGTTTAGTCCTGGTTTAGACCTGGTTTAGATCTGGTTTAGTCCTGGTTTAGTCCTGGTTTAGTCCTGGTTCAGTCCTGGTTTAGTCCTGGTTTAGTCCTGGTTTAGATCTGGTTTAGTCCTGGTTTAGACCTGGTTTAGTCCTGGTTTAGATCTGGGTTAGTCCTGGTTTAGTCCGGGTTCAGTCCTGGTTCAGTCCTGGTTTAGATCTGGTTTAGTCCTGGTTTAGACCTGGTTTAGTCCTGGTTTAGTCCTGGTTTAGACCTGGTTTAGACCTGGTTTAGACCTGGTTTAGTCCTGGTTTAGTCCTGGTTTGGACCTGGTTTAGTCCTGGTTTAGTCCTGGTTTAGTCCTGGTTTAGACCTGGTTTAGACCTGGTTTAGACCTGGTTTAGTCCTGGTTTAGTCCTGGTTTGGACCTGGTTTAGTCCTGGTTTAGTCCTGGTTTAGTCCTGGTTTAGACCTGGTTTAGACCTGGTTTAGTCCTGGTTTAGTCCTGGTTTAGACCTGGTTTAGTCCTGGTTTAGTCCTGGTTTAGTTACTGCTCATCCCTGCTTCCCGCTGCAGCCGTGGTTTTGGAAGTCCCTCTCTTTCTGTCCTTGTCCCGCTCTTTTGTCCTCTTTCTGTTCTTTTGTCCTCTTTCTGGTTCCTTTCGGCTCCACGACGCCTTCGCAGCGTCAGAAGCCGAATCGAACGTCTCGGTTGCGCTTTGCCCCGTCAAACCTGCGACCGCTCCCGACTTCGGGCGAGTCTATTTTTGGAAAGACGACGGGTTCGGGGGGAAGACAGATGGTGGACACGGGGGGGAAACCAATATGGCTCAAACGGAGGAGGACGGCCTCAGGGACAGTATGCGCTCGGAATGGGTGGTTTAGAGGTCCATCTCGTGTCCGTCCACCACACGTTCGGGACACTTTGACACTTCAGCGGTGAATGGCAGACGGGGGCGGGTATTTCGTCATGACTCGCATTTCATGTCCCAAGGCTCTAATTTTAACTCTAGAAACATAAACCGAACACAAAAAATACACTTTTGCTTCAGGGAGTCCTTGGGTCCTTGAGTCCTTGGGTCCTTGGGTCCTTGGGTCCTTGAGTCTTGGGGTCCTTGGGTCCTTGGGTCCTTGAGTCTTTGGGTCCTTGGGTCCTTGGGTCCTTGGGTCCTTGAGTCTTGGGGTCCTTGGGTCCTTGGGTCTTTGGGTCCTTGGGTCCTTGGGTCCTTGGGTCCTTGAGTCCTTGAGTCCTTGGGTCTTTGGGTCCTTGGGTCCTTGGGTCCTTGGGTCCTTGAGTCCTTGGGTCCTTGGGTCTTTGGGTCCTTGGGTCCTTGGGTCCTTGGGTCCTTGGGTCTTTGGGTCTTTGGGTCCTTGGGTCCTTGAGTCCTTGAGTCCTTGAGTCCTTGGGTCTTTGGGTCCTTGGGTCCTTGGGTCCTTGGGTCCTTGGGTCCTTGGGTCCTTGAGTCTTTGGGTCGTCGGCGTCCTGTCACACGCAACAGGTTCCGGGTTCTGCCGCAGGACCCCACGGGACGCCGGGATCCCGTGGTTTGAACCAGTTGGTTCGCAGGGCGTTTGTGGCGTCAGGAGCTTTGCCGGAAGGATTGGCCGTCCCGCTGAATGCCCGTCGCTCTCCGGCCCCCGGGGACGAGCTTTGCCCAGTTTCCCGCCGAACAAACGACATCTCAAGGGGCGAAGTTCTGCAGGATTTGCAGGGCTCGCCACCGCGGAACCCCGATGGGCGAAGGATCATCACTTCCATAGGAACGATTCAGAAAGTTTATGTTTTTGTCTCCTGACTGAAGAGCTGCTGAAAAAGTCCTTGGTTTTTAAAGAAATATATCAATAAACGACCTAAAGTCAAAGGTGCGTGTGAAACCGGGAGACTAAAACGACTATAAACACTTTAGTTTAAAAGTCTATAAAAGGTTTAAATTAAATAATTAAATTAAATCTAATGTAACAACCTTGATTTGAATTTCTAGCTCGTGCAGCTAACGTAGCGAGTGCAGCTAACGCAGCAAGTGCAGCTAACGTAGCGAGTGCAGCTAACTTAGCGAGTGCAGCTAACGTAGCGAGTGCAGCTAAAGCAGCGAGTGCAGCTAACGTAGCGAGTGCAGCTGACGCAGCGAGTGCAGCTAACGCAGCGAGTGCAGCTAACGTAGCGAGTGCAGCTAACGCAGCGAGTGCAGCTAACGCAGCGAGTGCAGCTAACGTAGCGAGTGCAGCTAAGGCAGCGAGTGCAGCTAACGTAGCGAGTGTAAGTAAGGCAGCGAGTGCAGCTAACGTAGCGAGTGTAAGTAAGTAAGTAAATTTTATTTCAATAGCACCTTTCACAGACCGAGGTCACAAAGTGCTTCACAAAACACAGAATAAAACAATAATAATAATTAAATTAAATCTAATGTAACAACCTTGATTTGAATTTCTAGCTCGTGCAGCTAAGGCAGCGAGTGCAGCTAACGCAGCGAGTGCAGCTAACGCAGCGAGTGCAGCTAACGTAGCGAGTGCAGCTAACGCAGCGAGTGCAGCTAACGTAGCGAGTGCAGCTAACGTAGCGAGTGCAGCTAACGCAGCGAGTGCAGCTAACATAGCGAGTGCAGCTAAGGCAGCGAGTGCAGCTAAGGTAGCGAGTGCAGCTAACGCAGCGAGTGCAGCTAACGCAGCGAGTGCAGCTAAGGCAGCGAGTGCAGCTAACGCAGCGAGTGCAGCTAACGTAGCGAGTGCAGCTAACGTAGCGAGTGCAGCTAACGCAGCGAGTGCAGCTAACATAGCGAGTGCAGCTAAGGCAGCGAGTGCAGCTAAGGTAGCGAGTGCAGCTAACGCAGCGAGTGCAGCTAACGCAGCGAGTGCAGCTAACGTAGCGAGTGCAGCTAAGGCAGCGAGTGCAGCTAAGGCAGCGAGTGCAGCTAACGCAGCGAGTGCAGCTAAGGCAGCGAGTGCAGCTAACGCAGTGAGTGCAGCTAAGGCAGCGAGTGCAGCTAACGCAGCGAGTGCAGCTAATGCACCTAGTGCAGCTAACGTAGGAGCGACTGAAACAATGAAGTGACGTTTGAAGATAAATATTCATAAATGACGTATAAAAGGATTAAATTGAAAAAGTAAAAGTTTTGTGTGATTCCTGGAGACTAAAACGACAACAATAACTTTAGCTTGACTTTCTATGTCACCTGAGGAGCTAATGTATGAAACACATTCTTAATCTGATATAAAGGATCCAAAAAGACTAGGACTTGTGGCACTCAGAGGAGGCCCCCCACACCGCTTTTATTTTGTTTTCTTTTCCCACCGGATGTGACGGAGTGTAGCTCTTCGGGAGCAAACCTCCTCCACACGCGTCTGCAGCTGGACTCTCTCGGCTTCATCTCTTGCTCTGGTTAAACACAAGAGCTCCAGCGGCTCCAGCTCAACACAGCCGGAGGTAAGAGGAGAATGACCTGATATTTGTACAGGAATGTGTTTCATTCACTTAGATCCAGCCTTTAGGACATAGTTTTCACTTGTGTGTGACGTTAGCTCGTCGGCTAACGCGACAGAGCTAAAAGAAGAACACAAATGAAAGTCAGACTCTGGTTGTTCTCCTCGTGTCTCTGAAGCTTCACGCGCCTGTTTGATCTGCTCAGTGAGACGTTTCAGTCAAAATTCAAAGCTCTGATGTTCTCTTTACCCGGCTCTCCACTCAACTCAGAGCAGTGTCCTCCCAGGACTTCATTTCAACCTTTAAACGTCTTTGTGCCGCGTCCGAGACTCTGGAGCTTTCCTTTTGGGATCCAGCTCATTATTGAGCACAACGATCACAAACGTCACATTCTGACCATCAACAGTGACGCAGTGGCTCTTCACGTGGGGCCCATGGAGGCCCCTGCGATGAGGGCATTTCATGGAGCTCTTCACAGATCTGGACAGGGCTCTGCTAGCTTAAAGCTGGCGCTCGCGGCCCTGGCGGCCAGTCTGTGGTACTGCACTCAACACCATCCAGAAAGTATTTACAGAGTGAAGAGCTCTGATTGGATGAGATGGTTCCAGAGCAGGGGCCCCCAACAGTTTGTGCACCACAGAGCGGTGTGCCAATTTATGTCGCGGTCAGGTTAACTTGCTCGGAAGTGGGCGGGGCTTAGGTTTCCGTTCGATTCAGTTCCATTATTAAAGGTTCCAGACCAAAAGATCATATTAAAGCCTAAAGAATAAGGTCTAAAGAATAAAGCTGTACGGTGGAAGCACCGAACGTCAAAGAAGGAGAGGAAGATGAAGAAGAGTCTCCCTGGAATAAAGCCGGTTGTTGTTGTTGTTGTTGTTTTATGGCGGTTGGCATCCATTGTTGCATTACCGCCAGACTTTATTCCTCAGACTTTTGGTCTCTGAAACAACAACAACTATTCTAGTCACAAAGACATATCATGACCTCATGGGCTTTGTAACACCAAAGCAATGGAAGGAGTTCTTTTACGGACTACGACAGTCTGAGGAATAAAGTCTGGCGGTAATGCAACAATTGGATGCCAACCGCCATAAAACAACAACAACAACAACTCACCACAGGCTGTAGGGGCCCTGCACGTGCTTCTGTGCATGACATGGTCCCGTGTAGGACTGATGGAGAACAATGACACCCGCAGTGTGTTTAATCCAGTCTGCTGTAGTTTGGTCTTGTTGCCGTCACGACACAGGAAGCAGCTCAAACTCTTGTAAAAGTAAAAACAGGGGATCGTGCAGCAGCTGCAGAATTCTGGCTCAGGAGACGTGTCCTCCAACATCCAGCTGACTCCTCGTCGGCTCCTCGTCTGCTCCTCGTCGGCTCCTCGTCTGCTCCTCGTCTGCTCCTCGTCTGGCTCCTCGTCTGGCTCCTCGTCTGCTCCTCGTCTGGCTCCTCGTCGGCTCCTCGTCTGGCTCCTCGTCTGGCTCCTCGTCTGCTCCTCGTCGGCTCCTCGTCGGCTCCTCGTCTGCTCCTCGTCGGCTCCTCGTCGGCTCCTCGTCTGCTCCTCGTCTGCTCCTCGTCTGCCTCCTCGTCTGCTCCTCGTCTGCCTCCTCGTCTGCTCCTCGTCTGGCTCCTCGTCTGCCTCCTCGTCTGCTCCTCGTCTGGCTCCTCGTCGGCTCCTCGTCTGCTCCTCGTCTGCTCCTCGTCGGCTCCTCGTCTGGCTCCTCGTCTGGCTCCTCGTCGGCTCCTCGTCTGCCTCCTCGTCTGCTCCTCGTCTGCTCCTCGTCGGCTCCTCGTCGGCTCCTCGTCTGCTCCTCGTCTGCTCCTCGTCTGCTCCTCGTCGCTCTCGTCTGCCTCGTCTGCCTCCTCGTCTGCCTCCTCGTCTGCCTCCTCGTCGGCTCCTCGTCTGGCTCCTCGTCGCTCCTCGTCGGCTCCTCGTCGGCTCCTCGTCGGCTCCTCGTCTGCTCCTCGTCTGCTCCTCGTCTGGCTCCTCGTCGGCTCCTCGCTCGGCTCCTCGTCTGCCTCCTCGTCTGCTCCTCGCTCTCGTCTGCTCCTCGTCGGCTCCTCGTCTGGCTCCTCGTCTGGCTCCTCGTCTGCTCCTCGTCGGCTCCTCGTCTGGCTCTCCTCGTCTGCTCCTCGTCTGGCTCCTCGTCGGCTCCTCGTCGGCTCCTCGTCGGCTCCTCGTCTGCTCCTCGCTCGTCGGCTCCTCGTCGGCTCCTCGTCGCTCCTCGTCTGCTCCTCGTCGCTCGCTCGTCTGCTCCTCGTCTGCTCCTCGTCGGCTCCTCGTCTGCTCCTCGTCTGCTCCTCGTCTGCTCCTCGTCGGCTCCTCGTCTGGCTCCTCGTCTGCTCCTCGTCTGCTCCTCGTCGGCTCCTCGTCTGGCTCTCTCGTCTGGCTCCTCGTCGCTCTCGTCTGGCTCCTCGTCGGCTCCTCGTCTGGCTCTCGTCTGCTCTCGTCTGCTCTCATCGTCTGCTCCTCGTCTGCTCCTCGTCGCTCGTCTGCTCCTCGTCTGGCTCCTCGTCTGGCTCCTCGTCTGGCTCCCGCTCGGCTCCTCGCTGGCTCCTCGTCGGCTCCTCGTCTGCTCCTCTCGGCTGCTCCTCTCGTCTGCTCCTCGTCGCTCGTCTGCTCCTCGTCGGCTCCTCGTCTGCTCCTCGTCGGCTCCTCGTCTGGCTCCTCGTCTGCTCCTCGTCGGCTCCTCGTCGGCTCCTCGTCTGCTCCTCGTCTGCTCCTCGTCGGCTCCTCGTCGGCTCCTCGTCTGCTCCTCGTCTGCTCCTCGTCTGCTCCTCGTCTGGCTCCTCGTCTGGCTCCTCGTCTGGCTCCTCGTCTGCTCCTCGTCGGCTCCTCGTCTGGCTCCTCGTCGGCTCCTCGTCTGGCTCCTCGTCGGCTCCTCGTCTGCTCCTCGTCTGGCTCCTCGTCTGCTCCTCGTCGGCTCCTCGTCGGCTCCTCGTCTGCTCCTCGTCGGCTCCTCGTCTGCTCCTCGTCGGCTCCTCGTCTGCTCCTCGTCGGCTCCTCGTCGGCTCCTCGTCTGCTCCTCGTCTGCTCCTCGTCTGGCTCCTCGTCTGGCTCCTCGTCTGCTCCTCGTCGGCTCCTCGTCTGGCTCCTCGTCTGGCTCCTCGTCTGCTCCTCGTCGGCTCCTCGTCTGGCTCCTCGTCGGCTCCTCGTCTGGCTCCTCGTCGGCTCCTCGTCTGCTCCTCGTCGGCTCCTCGTCTGCTCCTCGTCTGCTCCTCGTCGGCTCCTCGTCGGCTCCTCGTCTGCTCCTCGTCGGCTCCTCGTCGGCTCCTCGTCGGCTCCTCGTCGGCTCCTCGTCGGCTCCTCGTCTGCTCCTCGTCTGGCTCCTCGTCTGCTCCTCGTCGGCTCCTCGTCTGGCTCCTCGTCGGCTCCTCGTCTGGCTCCTCGTCGGCTCCTCGTCTGGCTCCTCGTCGGCTCCTCGTCTGCTCCTCGTCTGGCTCCTCGTCTGCTCCTCGTCGGCTCCTCGTCGGCTCCTCGTCGGCTCCTCGTCGGCTCCTCGTCTGCTCCTCGTCTGCTCCTCGTCTGGCTCCTCGTCTGCTCCTCGTCTGCTCCTCGTCTGCTCCTCGTCGGCTCCTCGTCGGCTCCTCGTCTGCTCCTCGTCTGCTCCTCGTCGGCTCCTCGTCTGGCTCCTCGTCTGCTCCTCGTCGGCTCCTCGTCTGGCTCCTCGTCGGCTCCTCGTCTGGCTCCTCGTCGGCTCCTCGTCTGCTCCTCGTCTGGCTCCTCGTCTGCTCCTCGTCGGCTCCTCGTCTGCTCCTCGTCGGCTCCTCGTCGGCTCCTCGTCTGCTCCTCGTCTGCTCCTCGTCTGGCTCCTCGTCTGGCTCCTCGTCTGCTCCTCGTCGGCTCCTCGTCTGGCTCCTCGTCGGCTCCTCGTCGGCTCCTCGTCTGCTCCTCGTCGGCTCCTCGTCTGCTCCTCGTCGGCTCCTCGTCTGCTCCTCGTCTGCTCCTCGTCGGCTCCTCGTCGGCTCCTCGTCGGCTCCTCGTCTGCTCCTCGTCGGCTCCTCGTCGGCTCCTCGTCGGCTCCTCGTCGGCTCCTCGTCTGCTCCTCGTCTGCTCCTCGTCGGCTCCTCGTCTGCTCCTCGTCTGGCTCCTCGTCTGGCTCCTCGTCTGCTCCTCGTCGGCTCCTCGTCTGGCTCCTCGTCGGCTCCTCGTCTGGCTCCTCGTCGGCTCCTCGTCTGCTCCTCGTCTGCTCCTCGTCTGGCTCCTCGTCTGCTCCTCGTCGGCTCCTCGTCTGCTCCTCGTCGGCTCCTCGTCGGCTCCTCGTCGGCTCCTCGTCGGCTCCTCGTCGGCTCCTCGTCGGCTCCTCGTCTGCTCCTCGTCTGCCTCCTCGTCTGCTCCTCGTCTGCTCCTCGTCTGCTCCTCGTCTGCTCCTCGTCGGCTCCTCGTCGGCTCCTCGTCTGCTCCTCGTCTGCTCCTCGTCTGCTCCTCGTCGGCTCCTCGTCGGCTCCTCGTCTGGCTCCTCGTCTGCTCCTCGTCGGCTCCTCGTCGGCTCCTCGTCTGCTCCTCGTCGGCTCCTCGTCTGCTCCTCGTCTGCTCCTCGTCGGCTCCTCGTCGGCTCCTCGTCGGCTCCTCGTCTGCTCCTCGTCGGCTCCTCGTCGGCTCCTCGTCGGCTCCTCGTCGGCTCCTCGTCGGCTCCTCGTCGGCTCCTCGTCGGCTCCTCGTCGGCTCCTCGTCGGCTCCTCGTCTGGCTCCTCGTCTGCTCCTCGTCGGCTCCTCGTCTGGCTCCTCGTCGGCTCCTCGTCTGGCTCCTCGTCGGCTCCTCGTCTGCTCCTCGTCTGGCTCCTCGTCTGCTCCTCGTCGGCTCCTCGTCTGCTCCTCGTCTGCTCCTCGTCGGCTCCTCGTCGGCTCCTCGTCGGCTCCTCGTCTGCCTCCTCGTCTGCTCCTCGTCTGGCTCCTCGTCTGCTCCTCGTCGGCTCCTCGTCGGCTCCTCGTCTGCTCCTCGTCTGCTCCTCGTCTGCTCCTCGTCTGCTCCTCGTCTGCTCCTCGTCTGCTCCTCGTCGGCTCCTCGTCTGCTCCTCGTCGGCTCCTCGTCGGCTCCTCGTCGGCTCCTCGTCTGCTCCTCGTCTGCCTCCTCGTCTGCTCCTCGTCTGGCTCCTCGTCTGCTCCTCGTCGGCTCCTCGTCGGCTCCTCGTCGGCTCCTCGTCTGCTCCTCGTCTGCTCCTCGTCGGCTCCTCGTCGGCTCCTCGTCGGCTCCTCGTCTGCTCCTCGTCGGCTCCTCGTCGGCTCCTCGTCGGCTCCTCGTCTGCTCCTCGTCTGCTCCTCGTCGGCTCCTCGTCGGCTCCTCGTCTGCTCCTCGTCGGCTCCTCGTCGGCTCCTCGTCTGCTCTCCAAAGACTTTTGTCTTTAACTCATTTTCTCTGGCTTGTGGTTCTACGTTTGATGCGACGCATCCGCGATGACGGATCATGTATGATGCAGTATCAGTTGTTCTCACGCAGGACAAGAGCAGAGATATAATATACTTCATTATATTCATTGGCAATTTCCTATAAGTCTTTTCTATATACTATATCCACAGACAAGCTCATTAGTATTCATGAGTGACAGGCCAAAGTTACGTAGGAGAAGATGTGTCACTGAGAGATTATTTCCAGTTCTTGTGCGGCCCGGTAGCAAACGCGTTGTGGGCCGGTACCGTTCCCGGACCCGGTGGTTGGGGACCACTATTCTATAGCATCTTTGAGGTGGGAGGGGCCATGTCATTTATGGCTTTGTAAATCAGGAGGAGGAGTTTAAATGTGATTCTAAACTGGACAGGAGCCAGTGAAGAGACTCCAGCACTGGTGTAATGTGCTCTCTTCTTTTTGTTCCTGTTAGTAATCTTGCTGCTGCATTTTGAACCAGTTAAAGCTTTTTATGGAGCTTTTAGGACCTGCTGTGAGCAGGAGTTACAGGAGAATCGAGACGTTACAAATGCAGGAGACGTTTCAGCTTCACTTTTAGGCTGGATTCTTCTGATTTGATCTTTATTACACAGATAAAAGAGTCTGTTTTACAGACTTGATTTATCTGAGCTTTAAATGAGACTCTGAGGTTTCTTACAGTAGAACTGGAGGCTTCAGATGTTTAGGACCAGCACAATGACCTCCAGCACAATGACCTCCAGCACAATGACCTCCAGCACAATGACCTCCAGCACAATGACCTCCAGCACAATGACCTCCAGCACAATGACCTCCAGCACAATGACCTTCAGCACAATGACCTTCAGCTCAATGACCTCCAGCACAATGACCTTCAGCACAATGACCTCCAGCACAATGACCTCCAGCACAATGACCTCCAGCACAATGACTTCCAGCACAATGACCTCCAGCACAATGACCTCCAGCACAATGACCTCCAGCACAATGACCTCCAGCACAATGACCTCCAGCACAATGACCTCTAGCACAATGACCTCCAGCACAATGACCTCCAGCACAATGACCTCCAGCACAATGACTTCCAGCACAATGACCTCCAGCACAATGACCTCCAGCACAATGACCTCCAGCACAATGACCTCCAGCACAATGACCTCCAGCACAATGACCTCAGCACAATGACCTCGGTTTGTTCAGGGTTAAGAAGCAGATCATTAAGTGTCCTCCAGGTTTTTACATCCTTCACACGAGCTCTAAGTCTCCTTGATCGCTCTGATCAGGTTCACGACTATCAAACACAAGGCTGTACTGTAGATTGAAATAAACTCAATTTATTCACTGTTCTTAACAGAAGTTACAACTTACAAATCACAAGCTACTAGCTACGAGCTACGAGCTAGCTGCTAAACTATAGTTTGACAGTTAACACACATTCATGTGTTTTACTTGAGGAACAACGTCTGAACAAGAGTGAGTCGAGTGTCGTCAGAGTCAGTCTGGGTCAAGCGGTCAAAGCAGCTGATACAAGTGTGTGGGCGGACCCACACGTGAAGGGGGCGGACCCACACGTGAAGGGGGCGGACCCACACGTGAAGGGGGCGGACCCACACGTGAAAGGGGCGGACCCACACGTGAAGGGGGAGGACCCACTCGTGAAGGGGGAGGACCCACACGTGAAGGGGGCGGACCCACACGTGAAGGGGCGGACCCACACGTGAAGGGGGCGGACCCACACGTGAAGGGGGCGGACCCACACGTGAAAGGGGCGGACCCACACGTGAAGGGGGCGGACCCACACGTGAAGGGGGCGGACCCACTCGTGAAGGGGGCGGACCCACACGTGAAGGGGGAGGACCCACACGTGAAGGGGCGGACCCACACGTGAAGGGGGCGGACCCACACGTGAAGGGGGCGGACCCACACGTGAAGGGGGCGGACCCACACGTGAAAGGGGCGTGTAGGATTTTGTTCGATTTAAAAGAAAAAAAGGGGGAGACTAATTAGCTCATTAAAGGACTGATAGTAAACAAGAGCTAGCTTGATAGAAAACTGTGGGCGGGGCTTACCACAGAATAGAATAAATGTCTGAGTTCCCGGTCTAAATTCGACATTGACTCTTGGATGAGAGTTGAAACGTCTAGTTTTTTCTAATAGATGAAACAACTGAACCTTTTTCTACAATTTACCCTTTTCAGTCCTTATTATGCAGACTTTGTACTTGTGAACTCTGGGGTACAGGGATAAGCAAGGGACAAAAGTCTTTATTTCACACTATTATTACTTGACATTGTCTTTTTTCTGTGTTCATGGCAGATCTAAAAGTCCAGAAGCAGAATGGGCTTCACCTGTGACCAGTGTGGAAAGACATGGAGCTCTGATTCTGCACTCGAAGAACACCACAGAACTCACACTGGAGACGGATCAACCCAGAGTGAAAACATGATAAACCACAGCAGAACCCACACTGGAGAAAGACCTTACAGCTGTGATGTTTGTGGTCACAGGTTCACACAAGAACATTCTCTCAAAGATCACAAGAGGATCCACACTGGAGAGAGGCCTTTTGAGTGTGACCAGTGTGGAACAACGTTTAGGACCAAAAGGCAGCTCTCAGAACACCAGCGTGTCCACAAAGATGAGAGGTCATACCAGTGTGACCAGTGTGAGAAGGCTTTTAGAAAATCCCAGAACCTCGCCAATCACTACCGCACCCACACGGGAGAGAAACCTTACAGCTGTGACCAGTGTGGGAAGAAGTTTACTCTGTCTTCCACTTATAAAATTCACCTGAGAGTCCACAGTGGAGAAAAGCCTTTCAGCTGTGATGTTTGTGAGAAAGAATTTTCCCACTCAAGCAACTTAGTATCACACATGAGGGTCCACACTGGAGAGAAACCTTACAGCTGTGACGTTTGTGAGAAGGTCTTTTCACACTCGAGTAGCTTAATATCACACATGAGAGTCCACACTGGGGAGAAGCCATTTGCCTGTGAAGAATGTGGAAAGACTTTTAAAACATCACAGGAAACCTCCAAGCACTCCCGAACCCACACTGGAGAGAAACCTTACAGCTGTGATGTTTGTGAGAGGGCATTTTCAAGCTCAAGCAACTTAGTGTCACACATGAGAATCCACACTGGAGAAAAACCTTACAGCTGTGAAGTTTGTGGTCAGAGGTTTAAACGGGAGTATTCTCTCAAACAGCACAAGAGCATCCACACTGGAGAGAAGCCTTTTGAGTGTGACCAGTGTGGGAAGGCTTTTAGAACCTCACAAAACCTCTCCAAGCACTACCGAACCCACAGCAGAGCTCAAACCATACAGCTGTGACCAGTGTGGCAGAGCTTTCAGGAAACCTGCTCATCTGAAGGAGAATGAGCTGCTGAGGCTGGATCATGTGAACCCAAAGTCCAACTCAGAAGCTGCAGATCAGGCTTCAGAGAGTCCAGACTGAGAAGTGCAGACCAGTGTGGATCCAGCACCAGCATTTGATTTCTTATTTTAATTTGATAATTTAAAAACTGTGTCCAAACAGTCGTGAAAGTAATCTGCCATTTTAGCCCCGGTTTTATGTCTTTAGTAAAAAATGCCGTTTTTCAGAATTCAAGTTGTATTGTAATATTATACTTTGTAACTTGTCCTATTTTTTTAAACAGTACTGGTACTCGTTCATATTGGTGTTCTCTTACATATTGGTGTACTCTGAACAACACAAGAGTGTTTTTCACTTGTTTGTCTCCACGGAGATGTCGTTGTTTTGCATGTTCCACAAGTGACATTTGGCATTAAACTTCTCTTGCATTTATCGAATTGTGTGTTTTTACTGGCCAAAAATACCTTTGAAAAACACACACAGCCGAATATTTCAGGTTTTGGGGGGGGGGGGGGGGAAACAAAAATGAGTTGAACGGAACTTGGTGGCGCCCCCTTCTGTCAGGTTTAGTTTAATCGGCAGCTCTACCTCTGGTAATGGAACGACACTAAAGAGTTCATGTGTGTAATTTTAGTCCAATACTTCTGATACTTTGAAAATGTTTTTTTAATCATTACTTTGTTTGGTGGTTTAGAACTAGTGTTAAATATGAATCAAGTGCACACACAATGTCTTACTCTCTAACTATTTTCTGTTTGAACAATTATTTGACATAATTGAAGGAGTTTTATTTGTCAAATCATAACATGTGTAATTTATATGTATTCTTCACAAAAGTTAAGGTTCACGTTACTGTCCCACACAGACACGTCAGTTCAAGTAAAGCAATGAAGGAAACAGACGTACTACTAAAGACAGAACAGTTGCTAGGTAACGGTTGTGGCTCTAACTCTGCTGCTCATGTCCAACCAGGAAGTACCGTTCTGAACTCCACCCACAATGGTCAAACTTGGGGAAAATAGAAAACGTTTTTAGTCAAATCTTAAATGTTCACCACGTTTTCCACTTGTATGAACAAATAAATAATACAGAACGTAAATGGAACAAAACGACCAGAAAATATGAATAAAAGATAAACAAGTGGATAAATACAAGCAAAATCACGACATGTTCAAACGTGTCCATTTCCAAATGAATCTGAAGCTCAATGTTTCATATTCTGTCACACAGCGACGAAGGTAAACCCCGCCTACTTTTTCTTCTGGCAGTTGTTCAGTTTTGAACCGGAAACGTGGCTTTTTCCTTGTCTTATAAATCTAGAGAGAGTTTTATTCCATCATCAAACAGAGTCTGGAACAGAGAGAGAAATCTGGGAAAAACATTCATTTTTATAGTTTCAATCCTTTGACTTTGGGATAAGGATCTATTTTTATAGTTGTAAAAATTGTTGATAGATCTTTATGGAGTAACACACCTGAATATCTCAGCGAATCTGTTTGCCACTTAAATGGTTGGGTCTTTCTGAAGGTCAAAGGGGCTCCAAAAAAAACAACATCAATTTTTTATTGTATATTTAGTTTAAATCCAGACATTGAACCCATTTTTTGAAGAAAATTCATCACGTTGGTATGAAAATATCTGGTTTAGTCCAATATAATGGACCATCCATTGCGTAGCAGGCAGTTTTATGTTCCGTCCCACATCGTAACCCCTTGAATGGTTTTTGATCGTCTCATAAATCGGGCCGATGGTTCCAGAGCAAACAAGAGGAGAGACCAGGCACAGCCCTGTCCGACCCCCTTTCAGTGGTCAGTGGATTTGTCAGACGAACATTGATATTAATTGTTGATGTTGCATCGTAAAGAGCCCCAAATGTTTTTAGTATGAAATTGTCGAATTGAAATGTTTTTATCACTTTAAATAAATAAGTCCAGACTTTTTCTACCATCTTTGTTTAGTTTAGTGTTTGTGTTTGTGTGTGTCTCATTGTGTGTAAAGATGGTCTTATGTCGTCTTGTGTGTGTCTCATTGTGTGTAAAGATGGTCTTATGTCGTCTTGTGTGTCTCATTGTGTGTAAAGATGGTCTTATGTCCTCTTGTGTGTGTCTCATTGTGTGTAAAGATGGTCTTATGTCTCTTGTGTGTGTCTCATTGTGTGTAAAGATGGTCTTATGTCTCTTGTGTGTGTCTCATTGTGTGTAAAGATGGTCTTATGTCGTCTTGTGTGTCTCATTGTGTGTAAAGATGGTCTTATGTCTCTTGTGTGTGTCTCATTGTGTGTAAAGATGGTCTTATGTCTCTTGTGTGTGTCTCATTGTGTGTAAAGATGGTCTTATGTCGTCTTGTGTGTGTCTCATTGTGTGTAAAGATGGTCTTATGTCGTCTTGTGTGTGTCTCATTGTGTGTCAAGATGGTCTTATGTCTCTTGTGTCTTTGTGGATTGGTTTGGGTTTCATTCTTTTCGAAATAATTGAGGTGAATAAACGTCACATTCAGAAGAGAAATAGTCTCTATGAGGCACAGTCCAGTCGCTCCTTCACTTCTTTTGGTAAAATACGTGACACTGGCGCCCCCTAGTGTTCATCTCCTCCACGTGTCATTATAAACACGTGACACTGGCGCCCCCTAGTGTTCATCTCCTCCACGTGTCATTATAAACATGTGACACTGGAGCCCCCTAGTGTTCATCTCCTCCACGTGTCATTATAAACATGTGACACTGGAGCCCCCTAGTGTTCATCTCCTCCACGTGTCATTATAAACATGTGACACTGGCGCCCCCTCGTGTTCATCTCCTCCACGTGTCCTTCAGTGCTAGAGTCTTCATTCTTGCACATACTTAGTTGGGGGTAAAGGTGTTTGTGATACCCGGATACTAAAAATACTATAATAACGTGAATTATACTTTATAAGTCGTGTGATTAAGAAACTGTTGAAAAAGTCCTTGATTTTTTAAAGATAAATATATATAAACCACCTATAAAGGATTGACTTGAGAAAGTAATGACACCTGGAGACTAAATCTACTTTAATAACTTGTATTTCACTTTTTTATTCATAAATGTGTCATAACATATTTTTAAACAAACGCTGGCCCCTGCAACCGTATTTTACAGACGGTCCCTAACTTAGGGGTCCTCCTGCAGGACCCACACGCTGCTCCTGCAGGAGGGGCACAACTTAACCATGTAGTTATCGTGAATTAATCATTTATCCCCGCTTTTATTTTGTTTTCTTTTCCCACCGGATGTGACGGAGTGTAGCTCTTCGGGAGCAAACCTCCTCCACACGCGTCTGCAGCTGGACTCTCTCGGCTTCATCTCTTGCTCTGGTTAAACACAAGAGCTCCAGCGGCTCCAGCTCAACACAGCCGGAGGTAAGAGGAGAATGACCTGATATTTGTACAGGAATGTGTTTCATTCACTTAGATCCAGCCTTTAGGACATAGTTTTCACTTGTGTGTGACGTTAGCTCGTCGGCTAACGCGACAGAGCTAAAAGAAGAACACAAATGAAAGTCAGACTCTGGTTGTTCTCCTCGTGTCTCTGAAGCTTCACGCGCCTGTTTGATCTGCTCAGTGAGACGTTTCAGTCAAAATTCAAAGCTCTGATGTTCTCTTTACCCGGCTCTCCACTCAACTCAGAGCAGTGTCCTCCCAGGACTTCATTTCAACCTTTAAACGTCTTTGTGCCGCGTCCGAGACTCTGGAGCTTTCCTTTTGGGATCCAGCTCATTATTGAGCACAACGATCACAAACGTCACATTCTGACCATCAACAGTGACGCAGTGGCTCTTCACGTGGGGCCCATGGAGGCCCCTGCGATGAGGGCATTTCATGGAGCTCTTCACAGATCTGGACAGGGCTCTGCTAGCTTAAAGCTGGCGCTCGCGGCCCTGGCGGCCAGTCTGTGGTACTGCACTCAACACCATCCAGAAAGTATTTCTTCTACAAGAACAAGTGAAGACTAAAGTGCAGCTGCATGTTTACTATTTTGGGTCATTCACGTTTTCTCTTTTTCTCTCACACGCATTTAGTGCTTTTCCCCAGAATGTTTTACAGTTTAAATATGCCTCGTACGGAGTTTCATGTTCCTCCAAAGATGATTTAATGTACTTTCAATATTAACAAAGGTACATGTACCATAAACACACTATTACATAATGTATAAGTCTAAACACACTATTACATGTGTATAAGTCTAAACACACTATTACATGTGTATAAGTCTAAACACACTATTACATGTGTATAAGTCTAAACACACTATTACATGTGTATAAGTCTAAACACGCTATTACATGTGTATAAGTCTAAACACACTATTACATGGTGTATAAGTCTAAACACACTATTACATGGTGTATAAGTCTAAACACACTATTACATGGTGTATAAGTCTAAACACACTATTACATGTGTATAAGTCTAAACACACTATTACATGTGTATAAGTCTAAACACACTATTACATGTGTATAAGTCTAAACACACTATTACATGTGTATAAGTCTAAACACACTATTACATGGTGTATAAGCCTAAACACACTATTACATGTGTATAAGTTTAAACATACTATTACATGTGTATAAGCCTAAACATACTATTACATGTGTATAAGTCTAAACATACTATTACATGGTGTATAAGTCTAAACACACTATTACATGGTGTATAAGTCTAAACACACTATTACATGGTGTATAAGTCTAAACACACTATTACATGTGTATAAGTCTAAACACACTATTACATGTGTATAAGTCTAAACACACTATTACATGTGTATAAGTCTAAACACACTATTACATGTGTATAAGCCTAAACACACTATTACATGTGTATAAGTCTAAACACGCTATTACACGGTGTATAAGTCTAAACACGCTATTACACGGTGTATAAGTCTAAACACGCTATTACACGGTGTATAAGTCTAAACATACTATTACATGTGTATAAGTCTAAACACGCTATTACATGTGTATAAGTCTAAACACACTATTACATGGTGTATAAGTCTAAACACACTATTACATGGTGTATAAGTCTAAACACACTATTACATGGTGTATAAGTCTAAACACACTATTACATGTGTATAAGTCTAAACACGCTATTACATGGTGTATAAGTCTAAACATACTATTACATGTGTATAAGTCTAAACACACTATTACATGGTGTATAAGTCTAAACACACTATTACATGTGTATAAGTCTAAACACACTATTACATGGTGTATAAGTCTAAACATACTATTACATGTGTATAAGTCTAAACACGCTATTACATGTGTATAAGTCTAAACACGCTATTACATGTGTATAAGTCTAAACACACTATTACATGGTGTATAAGTCTAAACACACTATTACATGTGTATAAGTCTAAACACGCTATTACATGTGTATAAGTCTAAACACACTATTACATGTGTATAAGTCTAAACACACTATTACATGGTGTATAAGTCTAAACATACTATTACATGGTGTATAAGTCTAAACACGCTATTACATGTGTATAAGTCTAAACACACTATTACATGTGTATAAGTCTAAACACACTATTACATGTGTATAAGCCTAAACACACTATTACATGGTGTATAAGTTTAAACACGCTATTACATGGTGTATAAGTCTAAACACACTATTACATGGTGTATAAGTCTAAACACACTATTACATGTGTATAAGTCTAAACACACTATTACATGTGTATAAGTCTAAACACGCTATTACATGGTGTATAAGTCTAAACACACTATTACATGTGTATAAGTCTAAACACACTATTACATGTGTATAAGTCTAAACACACTATTACATGTGTATAAGTCTAAACACACTATTACATGGTGTATAAGTCTAAACACACTATTACATGTGTATAAGTCTAAACACACTATTACATGTGTATAAGTCTAAACACACTATTACATGGTGTATAAGTCTAAACACACTATTACATGGTGTATAAGTCTAAACACACTATTACATGTGTATAAGTCTAAACACACTATTACATGTGTATAAGTCTAAACACACTATTACATGGTGTATAAGCCTAAACATACTATTACATGTGTATAAGTCTAAACACACTATTACATGGTGTATAAGTCTAAACACACTATTACATGGTGTATAAGTCTAAACATACTATTACATGTGTATAAGTCTAAACATACTATTACATGTATATAAGTCTAAACACACTATTACATGGTGTATAAGCCTAAACACACTATTACATGGTGTATAAGCCTAAACACACTATTACATGGTGTATAAGTCTAAACACACTATTACATGTGTATAAGTCTAAACATACTATTACATGTGTATAAGTCTAAACACACTATTACATGGTGTATAAGTCTAAACATACTATTTCATGTGTATAAGTCTAAACACACTATTACATGTGTATAAGTCTAAACACGCTATTACATGGTGTATAAGTCTAAACACGCTATTACATGGTGTATAAGTCTAAACACGCTATTACATGGTGTATAAGTCTAAACACGCTATTACATGGTGTATAAGTCTAAACACGCTATTACATGTGTATAAGTCTAAACACGCTATTACATGGTGTATAAGCCTAAACACACTATTACATGGTGTATAAGTCTAAACACGCTATTACATGGTGTATAAGTCTAAACACGCTATTACATGGTGTATAAGTCTAAACACGCTATTACATGTGTATAAGTCTAAACACGCTATTACATGTGTATAAGTCTAAACACGCTATTACATATGTATAAGTCTAAACACTCTATTACATGGTGTATAAGTCTAAACACACTATTACATGTGTATAAGTCTAAACACTATTACATGGTGTATAAGTCTAAACACACTATTACATGGTGTATAAGTCTAAACACACTATTACATGGTGTATAAGTCTAAACACGCTATTACATGTGTATAAGTCTAAACACACTATTACATGGTGTATAAGTCTAAACACACTATTACATGTGTATAAGTCTAAACACACTATTACATGGTGTATAAGTCTAAACACACTATTACATGTGTATAAGTCTAAACACACTATTACATGGTGTATAAGTCTAAACATACTATTACATGGTGTATAAGTCTAAACACGCTATTACATGTGTATAAGTCTAAACACGCTATTACATGGTGTATAAGCCTAAACACGCTATTACATGGTGTATAAGTCTAAACACACTATTACATGTGTATAAGTCTAAACACACTATTACATGTGTATAAGTCTAAACACGCTATTACATGTGTATAATTCTAAACACGCTATTACATGGTGTATAAGTCTAAACATACTATTACATGGTGTATAAGTCTAAACACGCTATTACATGGTGTATAAGTCTAAACACGCTATTACATGGTGTATAAGTCTAAACATACTATTACATGGTGTATAAGTCTAAACACGCTATTACATGGTGTATAAGTCTAAACACGCTATTACATGGTGTATAAGTCTAAACACACTATTACATGTGTATAAGCCTAAACACACTATTACACCATGTAATAGTGTGTTTATGGTGCTTGTACCTTTGTAGATATTCAAGGTACATTAAATCATCCTTGGAGGAAAATTAAACCCCGTATGAGGCATATTTACCCTTTAAAACATTCTGTGGAGAGCACTGGCATATTTAGAATTCTTATCTTAAAAACCCAAATCAATGCAGAAGTTCATTTGTAGCTGAATTGACGAGTGTCATGACTCATCACATGTAGAAATCCTCTTCTCTTGTCGATCTGGAGCTTTGTCACGTCTGTAAAATGTTCGGGTTTTCCTCTGACCTTTAATGTGTCCGTCCCGGAGCGCAACAATAAACATCTTAAATGTTATAACGCTGCCAGTGCGGACTTTGCTGGTGCATGCTGGGATAGCGTGACGTCACGTGCAGGAGCTCCAGAGGCTCTTTTCACGATTGGCCCAGTTAGTTCCGACTGCAGTAAAAGTGCAGATCTTCACTTTTCACTCCATTCATCAGGCGATACGTTCATAATGGTATCGACAAAACCCGCTCAGACCCCATCAGTGTTGAAAGTCTTTATTTCACACTATTATTACTTGACATTGTCTTTTTTCTGTGTTCATGGCAGATCTAAAAGTCCAGAAGCAGAATGGGCTTCACCTGTGACCAGTGTGGAAAGACATGGAGCTCTGATTCTGCACTCGAAGAACACCACAGAACTCACACTGGAGACGGATCAACCCAGAGTGAAAACATGATAAACCACAGCAGAACCCACACTGGAGAAAGACCTTACAGCTGTGATGTTTGTGGTCACAGGTTCACACAAGAACATTCTCTCAAAGATCACAAGAGGATCCACACTGGAGAGAGGCCTTTTGAGTGTGACCAGTGTGAGAAGGCTTTTAGAAAATCACTGAACCTCGCCAATCACTACCGCACCCACACAGGAGAGAAACCTTACAGCTGTGACCAGTGTGGTAAGAAGTTTACTCTGTCTTCCACTTACAAAACTCACATGAGAACCCACACTGGAGAAAAGCCTTTCAGCTGTGATGTTTGTGAGAAAGAATTTTCACACTCAAGCACCTTAGTATCACACATGAGGGTCCACACTGGAGAGAAACCTTACAGCTGTGACATTTGTGAGAAGGTCTTTTCACACTTAAGTAGTTTAGTATCACACATGAGAGTCCACACTGGGGAGAAGCCATTTGCCTGTGAAGAATGTGGAAAGACTTTTAAAACATCACAGGAAACCTCCAAGCACTCCCGAACCCACACTGGAGAGAAACCTTACAGCTGTGATGTTTGTGAGAGGGCATTTTCAAGCTCAAGCAACTTAGTGTCACACATGAGAATCCACACTGGAGAAAAACCTTACAGCTGTGAAGTTTGTGGTCAGAGGTTTAAACGGGAGTATTCTCTCAAACAGCACAAGAGCATCCACACTGGAGAGAAGCCTTTTGAGTGTGACCAGTGTGGGAAGGCTTTTAGAACCTCACAAAACCTCTCCAAGCACTACCGAACCCACAGCAGAGCTCAAACCATACAGCTGTGACCAGTGTGGCAGAGCTTTCAGGAAACCTGCTCATCTGAAGGAGAATGAGCTGCTGAGGCTGGATCATGTGAACCCAAAGTCCAACTCAGAAGCTGCAGATCAGGCTTCAGAGAGTCCAGACTGAGAAGTGCAGACCAGTGTGGATCCAGCACCAGCATTTGATTTCTTAACAGATGTTTAAATAATAGTGTGTCTTTATTGTAATTTGATGATTTTTTTAAACAGTATAAAAATATCAGTAGTGAAAGTCATCTGCCCTTTTAGTCTCGAGATTATGTCTTTAGCAAAAAGGCCGTTTCTCAGAACTATTACTTTAAAAAAAAGAAAACTTTTCCTATTTTTTTTTTAACAGTGCCCTTTCTTATTGGTTCACGTGTAAATGTCCTGTTTGAGTGTTGGTCTCCATGGAGATGTCATTATTTTACATGTCATGTTCCACAATTTGGTATTAAACAAATTGCATCGGACAAATTGAAGGTGTAATGTATTTGTCAAATCATAACTTGTGTGATTTATATGAATTCTTAACAGAAGGTGAGGTTCACGTTACTGTTGACATAAGACCTGTACAGGAACCTCCGGCACCACATGACTCTCAGTGTAAGACCTGTACAGGAACCTCCGGCACCACATGACTCTCAGTATAAGACCTGTACAGGAACCTCAGGCACCACATGACTCTCAGTATTAGACCTGTACAGGAACCCCCGGCACCACATGACTCTCAGTATGAGACCTGTACAGGAACCTCAGGCACCACATGACTCTCAGTATTAGACCTGTACAGGAACCCCCGGCACCTCATGACTCTCAGTGTAAGACCTGTACAGGAACCCCCGGCACCACATTACTCTCAGTGTAAGACCTGTACAGGAACCTCAGGCACCACATGACTCTCAGTATTAGACCTGTACAGGAACCCCCGGCACCTCATGACTCTCAGTGTAAGACCTGTACAGGAACCCCCGGCACCTCATGACTCTCAGTGTAAGACCTGTACAGGAACCCCCGGCACCACATTACTCTCAGTATAAGACCTGTACAGGAACCCCCGGCACCACATGACTCTCAGTGTAAGACCTGTACAGGAACCTCAGGCACCACATGACTCTCAGTATAAGACCTGTACAGGAACCCCCGGCACCACATGACTCTCAGTATAAGACCTGTACAGGAACCCCCGGCACTACATGACTCTCAGTATAAGACCATTGAGCTTCAGATTCTGGATCACACCAGCAACGCTCTGATTGGACCTGAAATTAAGTCATTTTTCAAACAAGGTAAACCCCTCCTCCTTTTTCTTTAGATAATTGTATAGTTTTAAATCAGATTCCAGGTTTCTTACCACATAAATATAGAGATTGTTTTATTCCAGTCATCAAACAGCTGGGTTGGGGATGGGAATCTGAAGAGTCTGGAACAGAAAGGGAAAACTGGGCAAAACATATTTTTTTTTGTTTCAATCCTTTGATTTAGACTTAAGTCTGGGATCAGAGTCCCTTTTTCAAGATCTTTTTAATAGTATTAAAAGAGGGATATCATTTTTCCCCAAAATAGTTGATAGTTCTTTATAGAGTCTAAATATCATCTAAAATATCTAAGAGAATCTGTTTGCCATTTAAATGTGTAAGTCTTTTTAAAGGACAGTGGAGGGCGCCAGAAATGTGTACATTTAACCTGTTCACGCCCACCGGCCACGGGCGAAAACCAGACTTCAAAAGTTCTATTACATCATCACTTTTATTTTCGTTGTCAATACCAGCAAGTTAAACATAATTTTAAAGATTATTTTCTCAACAAAACGAATATGTCATTGATTGAATAATACGCCCCAAGAAGCAATTACCAATAGTTTGTCATAAAGTCTCAACTTTTCATCAAAATGTCTTATCTATTTTGCAAATTATGACGGACTCATCGACGTTCAATCCTTCAGTAAGTGGACTCGTTCTGTCCAATCCACAGAAAAACAATATCTACTTGTATTTTTCCTGAAGTTTTCCGATTTTGAGACATTGTCAAGTAAACAACGTTTTCTTCTGTGAAAATATTCACAACAAACGGTCGTCCGGCGCATTTCTCCGTCCATAACAAATGACCTGTTTGACTTATAAGATGGTGTTTGGCATCGATCTTTTCTTCAGACTGTTACCTACAGAATGAACCATCCACAAATATTTCTGTCCACGGGTTTGTTTTTTACAGCCTCGCGCGTTTTATTTTATTTACATCTACATTGCGTCGGCTTAAGATGACGTAGAACATTTTGAGTGACATATTATTCTAGCCAATGAGCCAAGCTTTCGAACAGTGGGTGGGTTTTAGTAAAGAGCCAGAACTTGTGTTTACAATTCAGATGCACAAAGACAAGTCAAGAGCCGTTTTTTTCGGCCTGAGGCGACAAGACATTACGCATCACATTTTCTGATTTTGTTTGATTGTTGTTTTTTGTCCTTTTGGACACGCATTTTGTTGGATATATGTACAGATATAGGCACAGTTGGCACATATTTGGATCACTTGTTCCAAATATACTTTTTGACACAAAAAGGTCAACAGCACCAAAATGCCTGTTCCTAGAGATCTGAAACTTGACACAGTTGTTGTCATGACAACATCATGTACAGTGAACAGCATATGCACACAATGAAGTATGTCATGCTCAGGACCATTACAAATTGACAATATTCAGGCGAGATTGAAAAAAGGATGTATTTTGTATGTTTGGGCTTCTGTAGTGTAAGTTCTGAAGCCCTGACAGTGTGACATCTGCACATCTGCAGAAACTAGAAGGCCTAAGCTTTCCCATGATGCATCACACTCACATGTGGAACGTAAGATCCTCTTTTAATAAGCAATGCCATTTGGGTCCAACCATTGTGCACAGGGCCAAATGGTTGTATCCAGACATTGGACCAATTTTTCTTTTGAAGAAAATGCATCACATTAGAAATGAAAATGTCCGCCTGAACCTCCTTTCTAGAGTCAGTGAACCTGTCAGATGACCATCGATTTTAATTCTTGATGTTGGACTATTTTAAAGAGCCCCAATATTTTTTTATAATTAAATTGTCAATCCCCTCCTTGAACTGACACCTTAACGTGGTGGAGGCGTTTGAGCACCCGACTGATCCCAGGAGCCATGTTGTCAGGGGCTTTAAGCCCCTGGTAGGGTCTCCCAAGGCAAACAAGTCCTAGGTGACGGTAAGACCAAGAACGGTTCAGAAGCTCCTTATGAACAGACACCAAGGCCAGTTACATCGCCCGGATTGGCGTTACCGGGGCCCCATCCTGGAGCCAGGCCTGGGGTAAGTGTCCGGTGTCTGGTGGCCGGGCAAAGCCTGAACGAGCGACGTGGGGCCATCCTGGACCTTCTTGGAGTTCCTGGGAGGGGTACTGGACTGTGCACTAACCGGTGACTCCGCTGTTCTACTGGGGGACTTCAACGCCCACGTGGGCAATGACAGTGACACCTGGAGAGGGGTGGTGTTCAGTTATTGGACTTCTGTGCCACGGATTGTCAATGACGAACACCATGTTCAAGCACAAGGTCCATCAGTGAACGTGGCACCAGGACACCATAGGCCGGAGTACAAGAGATGTAGAGCACCACTTGGTGGTGAGTTGGATCCGCTGGCGCAGGAGGAAGCCGGACAGACTTGGCAGACCCAAGCGCATTGTGAGGGTCTGTTGGGAACGTCTTGCAGAGCCCTCTGTCAGTAGGGTCTTCAACTCACACCTCGAGGAGAGCTTCTCCCATGTCCCGGGGGACGCTGGGGACATTGAGTCCGAGTGGACCATGTTCTCCACCTCCATTGTTGATGCGGCTGCTCGGAGCTGTGGTCTGTTAGACATAAGTAAAAAACCTGTAAACCACTGAAGTAAATGTTTTATTCAGAGATGAACTGGTCCAATGAGCTTGTGGTTTCATGTTGTCCTCAGATGCTCTGAGCTGAGGCTGATGTCTGATGTTTGAGAACAGACTTTTGACTTGTGCGTGACGTCCAATCAGTGAGAAGTTTCCTAAAAGAGACGCTGAAAATGTCCAAGAACATTATCAATCAATCAAAATGTATTTGTCTCAGAGGCAATAACAACAATCATGAATCAAAAAAGCATGAGTGAAAATTATTTCATTAATTATTATCCTTTATTTAACCAGATTTTTCAATTGTAAAAAACACTGGACTCGTGCCTCTTAACTGGTTAAATAAAGAAATAAATTCTTCTCTCTTGTGTCGTGCCTTAAAGTTCAATAAAAACTCATCGTGTCAAACATCAGATTCTGGCCGAGCTCTAGGTTTAAACGAGACAAACCACAAACGATGAAGAGATAAAAATGTGTCAAAAACAGGAAACTTTCAAAGACCAGACTCAGACCGGTTTTAGACCTGGTTCAGTCCTGGTTTAGTCCTGCTTTAGTCCTGCTTTAGTCCTGGTTTAGACCTTGTTTAGACCTTGTTTAGTGCTGCTTTAGTCCTGGTTTAGTCCTGCTTTAGTCCTGCTTTAGTCCTGGTTTAGACCTTGTTTAGACCTTGTTTAGTGCTGCTTTAGTCCTGGTTTAGTCCTGCTTTAGTCCTGCTTTAGTCCTGGTTTAGACCTTGTTTAGTGCTGCTTTAGTCCTGCTTTAGTCCTGCTTTAGTCCTGCTTTAGTCCTGGTTTAGTCCTGGTTTAGTGCTGCTTTAGTCCTGCTTTAGTCCTGCTTTAGTCCTGCTTTAGTCCTGGTTTAGTCCTGGTTTAGTCCTGCTTTAGTCCTGCTTTAGTCCTGCTTTAGTCCTGCTTTAGTCCTGGTTTAGTCCTGGTTTAGTCCTGGTTTAGTCCTGGTTTAGTCCTGCTTTAGTCCTGCTTTAGTCCTGGTTTAGACCTTGTTTAGTGCTGCTTTAGTCCTGCTTCAGTCCAGGTTTAGTCCTGGTTTAGTCCTGGTTTAGTCCTGGTTTAGTCCTGGTTTAGTCCTGGTTTAGTCCTGGTTCAGTCCTGGTTTAGACCTGGTTTAGACCTGGTTTAGTCCTGGTTTAGACCTGGTTTAGACCTGGTTTAGTCCTGGTTTAGTCCTGGTTTAGTCCTTGTTCAGTCCTGGTTTAGACCTGGTTTAGTCCTGGTTTAGTCCTGGTTTAGTCCTGCTTTAGTCCTGGTTTAGTCCTGGTTCAGTCCTGGTTTAGACCTGGTTTAGACCTGGTTTAGTCCTGGTTTAGACCTGGTTTAGACCTGGTTTAGTCCTGGTTTAGTCCTGCTTCAGTCCTGGTTTAGACCTTGTTTAGTGCTGCTTTAGTCCTGCTTCAGTCCAGGTTTAGTCCTGGTTTAGACCTGGTTTAGTCCTGGTTTAGTCCTGCTTTAGTCCTGGTTTAGTCCTGGTTTAGACCTGGTTTAGTCCTGGTTTAGTCCTGGTTTAGTCCTGGTTTAGTCCTGCTTCAGTCCTGGTTTAGTCCTGCTTTAGTCCTGGTTTAGTCCTGGTTTAGTCCTGGTTCCTGGACATGGCTTTGACACTGCTCCTGGTTTTGTGCTTCTTCTTTTCTGGAAAGTGACACGTCTTTTCTCTTGGTTTGTGGCTGTGAGAGTCGCTGTCTTTAACTTCCTGGAAACATTTTAAAAACATGTTATTTCTAATGTCGGGAGGATGAAATATATTCCTGGTGTTTGTTCATAAAAACACACAGATCCTCACACTCGTCGCTCTTAAAGCCTCATTATGTCACATTGACTTCCATAAACACATTTTCACCTCAAAAGTGGAATCATGAAAAATACAGACATTTTCTTGTGTTGTCAGAGGGACATTGTGGGAGTCATAGTTCACATTGATCACAATCGTAAATAGTGAATATTCTGTTTGTCTCTGTTTGATTCAAACATGAGTCTAAAGCAGCCTCACTTTAGACCTGCACATTATTGTCTTTTCAGCTTCTTTCATCACAGCGTTTGGACTTGACTTGATGAAATGTGTCAAATGATGTGTTTGTTTGTTCCCAACATTAAAATAGTTGTTTTCTCTTGTCTGTGTCGCAGGGCCGGCCCAGCCTATAAGCGAACTAAGCAGCCGCGTAGGGCCCCGAGGCGTTAATAGGGCCCCCAATCTGGCAACCCGTCTTATGCGAAGTGCAAGCGCAGCGTGCACCACTAGTGTAGTAGCGCTGCAGCGCGGCAGCGACACAGCGGGAACATATAACACACAAACCGCATTTATTTGTAATGACAATCTGGCAACCAAGACACCAAACCTGCTCTGATTGGTCAACTTCATTGTGCACGAGCAGAACGAGAGCTAAACATAAACACAACAGAACGTGGTCCTCATGTCCAGAGGAATATATCTCCTGGTGCCAAAAAACGAAAGAAGAAACTTCTTGACGATGTAAAGAAACTGCAAACTCAACAACACTCTCCAGGTTTTGAACTTCTCTCACAAAGAGACGGTTAATGCTGCTGTTTGAAACGACACGAGTCTGTCACGTTCGCTCAGGCTGGAGGAGACGAGAGCTCTGAGCACAATATGTGTCTGAATGAAAGATAATGAGCTTCACATTGACACCAGCCCCGTAGTGTCAGCTGCAGGTGAGGCCGGGGAGGGGCCCCTGTGCCCCGGGTCACTAAGAGGCGGAGATCCGGTCCGGACGAGCGCCGTCTCGTCCAGAACCTCTGATGTGAGACTTTGGAGTGAACAGTGTGCGGCCCCTGTCCCGGGCCCCTGTCCCGGGCCCCTGTCCTGGGCCCCTGTCCCGGGCCCCTGTCCCGGGCCCCTGTGCAGCCTCAGTTAGAGATGAGCGGGTTTGAGTTTGCTCTCTCTCACATGTGTGAGATCAATCGTGACTCGTGTCTGTTTGACTTTGACTTCTTAACGTGCAATGAGAGGAACGTAAAGGTTTATGCACGTGAGGTCCATCAGCCAATCACATCGCAGCATTGTACGTAAAGGTTTATGCACGTGAGGTCCATCAGCCAATCACATCGCAGCATTGTTTCACACAGAGTCCAGTGTGTGATGTTCTGATCAGAACAAACATTTATATTATATAATTCACTTTTAATAGAGCAATAAAACATTTCAATTTATTTAAAAAGCATCATTAGACTATTTGTTATAAATTATAATAAATTGATAGTGAAAAATAACCAGACATATTATGATTACGTCTGTTATAGAATAATACTATATATTTTTATATAAAAGTGGCAAAGTTGCAGAAACGCAGTCTCTTCACTAGAGCGAGGTTTGGACCTTCACTTCTCGTTCTGTTCATTCTCTGGGAATAACATGTTTGTTTTATCAGTGTTAATTGTTAATCAAGCAATGCTTATGCCATTTATTTAATTTAATATAACTTGTTTTGTCACTTTGGCAAGAAGGAACAGTTGGGAGCAGTAAAAGATAAATTAGTAAAGTAACTATTACTTTTATATTTTCAGTTAAAATGAATCAATTTGATCATAATTATTTTTCATAGCCATTATTGTATTGAGTAATTAAATACTAATGTATTAATAACTGGCTTTAATCATTTTCTCCTGGCACAGTTTCATCACATCATCATTTTATAGACCCTTAACGCCCACAAATACGCCCAAAAACATATGTGGGACGTGTGTTATTTGTACAGGGAGTAGAGGTGATGTCAGCGGAATACCAAGTTGCATTGTGGGATTTAAGTTATCAATATTTGAGCTTGTGAGGAGCTGAGAATAAAGTAACTGACAAACAGATGCCCTGGAGTTTGAGTGCTTTTTGTTTGTGTTGAAGAAAGTTCCATATGTCAATTGTTTACTGACAATGGCAATAAAACTGATTCTGATGACGTGGTGAGGGGCCCCCAAAAATGTTTTCGCTTAGGGCCCCCTGAAGGCTTGGGCCGGCCCTGCTGTGTCGGGATGATGTGTGCGTTTGACATGTTTGAAGTCAGATTCCACAGGAGGTTTGGAGCTCATCAAATCCCATGTGGTCCTAAAATGAGCTGAAGAGGAAGAGTGGGACTTTCTGCACATTTGTCTAAATAACAGCAAAACTAAAAGAATGACATGTTGTTCTGTCCGGGGCCAGTAATACCACGTTTCATCCTTTATGTGGGACATGCAGCGTCTCAAACACTTGAACCTTTTTGTGCTCGGATCAAACTCTAATTGCCGTTGTCTTGACTCCATCTGCTTGAAGTCCTTTCTCATAAACAGGACTCACATTTCATGTTTCACACACAGCTCCAAAACTCTGTCCTTCTTTTGCACAACACTGAGCACATTCTGGGCCAGGCTGAAGCTGAAGGAGGAAAAACACAGAGGAATCTTAGTCCTTAAATGTTGTTCACGTGTTTTATGAAGGAAAATATGTCTTAAGAAGGTGAAAATGTGAATAAACGTGTGTCAAACTTCAGAGTGTGATCAGAGCGATAGTGAGCTTCCTGTTTCCATCAAACTGATAAAATGTGTGTGTAGCTGACGGAAACAGCAGCCATTTTGTGTCATGCGACCGCCATCCTGTGACATGACTTTTCTTTGTGCAGGGGTCCTGTCTGAAAACAACATCGCAGCAGGTAAAGACACTCACACTGAGGATAACCACTCTGCCACAGTCACACACTCAGAGATGCTGCGTTCACGTGATCTCGGAAACTCTGTTGACCCCACATCCGACTCGGAAAAATGGCCTTGAACACAACTCAGGTCGGAATGAGGCGCTGGGACAAAGGACTTTGATTTATATCACACACGGATCATATTCAAGACACAATTCAGCTTTTAAACGTCAAAGTTAGAAGCAAAAAGTCTTTTTAGTATCTTTATTTTAGATCGAAGGCTTTATTTAGCACATTTGCTGTCACTTCAACCACTTCTACCCTCACCTCACACATTTGACCCTTTATTTACTTAGGAGTGAAACATTTGTGTCGACACGAATAGAAAACACTGCACCCAGAATGTGACCTCTGAATTGGACTCGCGCCTCCTCACTGGTTTAGCTCACACTGGACTCGTGCCTCCTCACTGGTTTAGCTCACACTGGACTCGCGCCTCCTCACTGGTTTAACTCACACTGGACTCGTGCCTCCTCACTGGTTTAGCTCACACTGGACTCGTGCCTCCTCATTGGTTTAGCTCACACTGGACTCGTGCCTCCTCACTGGTTTAGCTCACACTGGACTCGCGCCTCCTCACTGGTTTAACTCACACTGGACTCGTGCCTCCTCACTGGTTTAGCTCACACTGGACTCGTGCCTCCTCACTGGTTTAACTCACACTGGACTCGCGCCTCCTCACTGGTTTAGCTCACACTGGACTCGCGCCTCCTCACTGGTTTAACTCACACTGGACTCGCGCCTCCTCACTGGTTTAGCTCACACTGGACTCGTGCCTCCTCACTGGTTTAACTCACACTGGACTCGTGCCTCCTCACTGGTTTAGCTCACACTGGACTCGCGCCTCCTCACTGGTTTAACTCACACTGGACTCGCGCCTCCTCACTGGTTTAACTCACACTGGACTCGTGCCTCCTCACTGGTTTAACTCACACTGGACTCGCGCCTCCTCACTGGTTTAGCTCACACTGGACTCGCGCCTCCTCACTGGTTTAGCTCACACTGGACTCGTGCCTCCTCACTGGTTTAACTCACACTGGACTCGTGCCTCCTCACTGGTTTAGCTCACACTGGACTCGCGCCTCCTCACTGGTTTAGCTCACACTGGACTCGTGCCTCCTCACTGGTTTAACTCACACTGGACTCGTGCCTCCTCACTGGTTTAGCTCACACTGGACTCGCGCCTCCTCACTGGTTTAACTCACACTGGACTCGCGCCTCCTCACTGGTTTAACTCACACTGGACTCGTGCCTCCTCACTGGTTTAACTCACACTGGACTCGCGCCTCCTCACTGGTTTAGCTCACACTGGACTCGCGCCTCCTCACTGGTTTAGCTCACACTGGACTCGTGCCTCCTCACTGGTTTAACTCACACTGGACTCGTGCCTCCTCACTGGTTTAGCTCACACTGGACTCGCGCCTCCTCACTGGTTTAGCTCACACTGGACTCGTGCCTCCTCACTGGTTTAACTCACACTGGACTCGCGCCTCCTCACTGGTTTAGCTCACACTGGACTCGCGCCTCCTCACTGGTTTAGCTCACACTGGACTCGCGCCTCCTCACTGGTTTAACTCACACTGGACTCGTGCCTCCTCACTGGTTTAGCTCACACTGGACTCGCGCCTCCTCACTGGTTTAACTCACACTGGACTCGTGCCTCCTCACTGGTTTAGCTCACACTGGACTCGTGCCTCCTCACTGGTTTAGCTCACACTGGACTCGTGCCTCCTCACTGGTTTAGCTCACACTGGACTCGCGCCTCCTCACTGGTTTAACTCACACTGGACTCGTGCCTCCTCACTGGTTTAGCTCACACTGGACTCGTGCCTCCTCACTGGTTTAACTCACACTGGACTCGCGCCTCCTCACTGGTTTAGCTCACACTGGACTCGCGCCTCCTCACTGGTTTAACTCACACTGGACTCGCGCCTCCTCACTGGTTTAGCTCACACTGGACTCGTGCCTCCTCACTGGTTTAACTCACACTGGACTCGTGCCTCCTCACTGGTTTAGCTCACACTGGACTCGCGCCTCCTCACTGGTTTAACTCACACTGGACTCGCGCCTCCTCACTGGTTTAACTCACACTGGACTCGTGCCTCCTCACTGGTTTAACTCACACTGGACTCGCGCCTCCTCACTGGTTTAGCTCACACTGGACTCGCGCCTCCTCACTGGTTTAGCTCACACTGGACTCGTGCCTCCTCACTGGTTTAACTCACACTGGACTCGTGCCTCCTCACTGGTTTAGCTCACACTGGACTCGCGCCTCCTCACTGGTTTAGCTCACACTGGACTCGTGCCTCCTCACTGGTTTAACTCACACTGGACTCGTGCCTCCTCACTGGTTTAGCTCACACTGGACTCGCGCCTCCTCACTGGTTTAACTCACACTGGACTCGCGCCTCCTCACTGGTTTAACTCACACTGGACTCGTGCCTCCTCACTGGTTTAACTCACACTGGACTCGCGCCTCCTCACTGGTTTAGCTCACACTGGACTCGCGCCTCCTCACTGGTTTAGCTCACACTGGACTCGTGCCTCCTCACTGGTTTAACTCACACTGGACTCGTGCCTCCTCACTGGTTTAGCTCACACTGGACTCGCGCCTCCTCACTGGTTTAGCTCACACTGGACTCGTGCCTCCTCACTGGTTTAACTCACACTGGACTCGCGCCTCCTCACTGGTTTAGCTCACACTGGACTCGCGCCTCCTCACTGGTTTAGCTCACACTGGACTCGCGCCTCCTCACTGGTTTAACTCACACTGGACTCGTGCCTCCTCACTGGTTTAACTCACACTGGACTCGCGCCTCCTCACTGGTTTAACTCACACTGGACTCGCGCCTCCTCACTGGTTTAACTCACACTGGACTCGCGCCTCCTCACTGGTTTAGCTCACACTGGACTCGCGCCTCCTCACTGGTTTAGCTCACACTGGACTCGCGCCTCCTCACTGGTTTAACTCACACTGGACTCGCGCCTCCTCACTGGTTTAACTCACACTGGACTCGCGCCTCCTCACTGGTTTAACTCACACTGGACTCGCGCCTCCTCACTGGTTTAACTCACACTGGACTCGTGCCTCCTCACTGGTTTAACTCACACTGGACTCGCGCCTCCTCACTGGTTTAACTCACACTGGACTCGCGCCTCCTCACTGGTTTAACTCACACTGGACTCGCGCCTCCTCACTGGTTTAGCTCACACTGGACTCGCGCCTCCTCACTGGTTTAGCTCACACTGGACTCGCGCCTCCTCACTGGTTTAACTCACACTGGACTCGCGCCTCCTCACTGGTTTAACTCACACTGGACTCGTGCCTCCTCACTGGTTTAGCTCACACTGGACTCGTGCCTCCTCACTGGTTTAACTCACACTGGACTCGTGCCTCCTCACTGGTTTAGGTTTAGCTCACACTGGACTCGTGTCTCCTCACTGGTTTAGCTCACACTGGACTCGTGCCTCCTCACTGGTTTAACTCACACTGGACTCGTGCCTCCTCACTGGTTTAACTCACACTGGACTCGTGCCTCCTCACTGGTTTAGCTCACACTGGACTCGTGCCTCCTCACTGGTTTAGCTCACACTGGACTCGCGCCTCCTCACTGGTTTAGCTCACACTGGACTCGTGCCTCCTCACTGGTTTAGCTCACACTGGACTCGTGCCTCCTCACTGGTTTAACTCACACTGGACTCGTGCCTCCTCACTGGTTTAACTCACACTGGACTCGCGCCTCCTCACTGGTTTAGCTCACACTGGACTCGTGCCTCCTCACTGGTTTAGCTCACACTGGACTCGTGCCTCCTCACTGGTTTAGCTCACACTGGACTCGCGCCTCCTCACTGGTTTAGCTCACACTGGACTCGTGCCTCCTCACTGGTTTAGCTCACACTGGACTCGTGCCTCCTCACTGGTTTAGCTCACACTGGACTCGCGCCTCCTCACTGGTTTAGCTCACACTGGACTCGTGCCTCCTCACTGGTTTAACTCACACTGGACTCGTGCCTCCTCACTGGTTTAGCTCACACTGGACTCGCGCCTCCTCACTGGTTTAACTCACACTGGACTCGCGCCTCCTCACTGGTTTAGCTCACACTGGACTCGTGCCTCCTCACTGGTTTAACTCACACTGGACTCGCGCCTCCTCACTGGTTTAGCTCACACTGGACTCGTGCCTCCTCACTGGTTTAGCTCACACTGGACTCGCGCCTCCTCACTGGTTTAACTCACACTGGACTCGTGCCTCCTCACTGGTTTAACTCAAACTGGACTCGCGCCTCCTCACTGGTTTAACTCACACTGGACTCGTGCCTCCTCACTGGTTTAACTCACACTGGACTCGCGCCTCCTCACTGGTTTAACTCACACTGGACTCGCGCCTCCTCACTGGTTTAACTCACACTGGACTCGCGCCTCCTCACTGGTTTAACTCACACTGGACTCGTGCCTCCTCACTGGTTTAGCTCACACTGGACTCGCGCCTCCTCACTGGTTTAACTCACACTGGACTCGCGCCTCCTCAATGCTTTAACTCACACTGGACTCGTGCCTCCTCACTGGTTTAACTCACACTGGACTCGCGCCTCCTCACTGGTTTAACTCACACTGGACTCGTGCCTCCTCACTGGTTTAACTCACACTGGACTCGTGCCTCCTCATTGGTTTAGCTCACACTGGACTCGCGCCTCCTCACTGGTTTAACTCACACTGGACTCGCGCCTCCTCACTGGTTTAACTCACACTGGACTCGCGCCTCCTCACTGGTTTAACTCACACTGGACTCGCGCCTCCTCACTGGTTTAGCTCACACTGGACTCGCGCCTCCTCACTGGTTTAGCTCACACTGGACTCGCGCCTCTTCACTGGTTTAGCTCACACTGGACTCGCGCCTCCTCACTGGTTTAACTCACACTGGACTCGTGCCTCCTCACTGGTTTAACTCACACTGGACTCGCGCCTCCTCACTGGTTTAACTCACACTGGACTCGCGCCTCCTCACTGGTTTAACTCACACTGGACTCGCGCCTCCTCACTGGTTTAACTCACACTGGACTCGCGCCTCCTCACTGGTTTAACTCACACTGGACTCGCGCCTCCTCACTGGTTTAGCTCACACTGGACTCGCGCCTCCTCACTGGTTTAGCTCACACTGGACTCGCGCCTCCTCACTGGTTTAACTCACACTGGACTCGCGCCTCCTCACTGGTTTAACTCACACTGGACTCGCGCCTCCTCACTGGTTTAACTCACACTGGACTCGCGCCTCCTCACTGGTTTAACTCACACTGGACTCGTGCCTCCTCACTGGTTTAACTCACACTGGACTCGCGCCTCCTCACTGGTTTAACTCACACTGGACTCGCGCCTCCTCACTGGTTTAACTCACACTGGACTCGCGCCTCCTCACTGGTTTAGCTCACACTGGACTCGCGCCTCCTCACTGGTTTAGCTCACACTGGACTCGCGCCTCCTCACTGGTTTAACTCACACTGGACTCGCGCCTCCTCACTGGTTTAACTCACACTGGACTCGTGCCTCCTCACTGGTTTAGCTCACACTGGACTCGTGCCTCCTCACTGGTTTAACTCACACTGGACTCGTGCCTCCTCACTGGTTTAGCTCACACTGGACTCGTGTCTCCTCACTGGTTTAGCTCACACTGGACTCGTGCCTCCTCACTGGTTTAACTCACACTGGACTCGTGCCTCCTCACTGGTTTAGCTCACACTGGACTCGTGCCTCCTCACTGGTTTAACTCACACTGGACTCGTGCCTCCTCACTGGTTTAACTCACACTGGACTCGTGCCTCCTCACTGGTTTAGCTCACACTGGACTCGTGCCTCCTCACTGGTTTAGCTCACACTGGACTCGCGCCTCCTCACTGGTTTAGCTCACACTGGACTCGTGCCTCCTCACTGGTTTAGCTCACACTGGACTCGTGCCTCCTCACTGGTTTAACTCACACTGGACTCGTGCCTCCTCACTGGTTTAACTCACACTGGACTCGCGCCTCCTCACTGGTTTAGCTCACACTGGACTCGTGCCTCCTCACTGGTTTAGCTCACACTGGACTCGTGCCTCCTCACTGGTTTAGCTCACACTGGACTCGCGCCTCCTCACTGGTTTAGCTCACACTGGACTCGTGCCTCCTCACTGGTTTAACTCACACTGGACTCGTGCCTCCTCACTGGTTTAGCTCACACTGGACTCGCGCCTCCTCACTGGTTTAACTCACACTGGACTCGCGCCTCCTCACTGGTTTAGCTCACACTGGACTCGTGCCTCCTCACTGGTTTAACTCACACTGGACTCGCGCCTCCTCACTGGTTTAGCTCACACTGGACTCGTGCCTCCTCACTGGTTTAGCTCACACTGGACTCGCGCCTCCTCACTGGTTTAACTCACACTGGACACGTGCCTCCTCACTGGTTTAACTCACACTGGACTCGCGCCTCCTCACTGGTTTAACTCACACTGGACTCGTGCCTCCTCACTGGTTTAACTCACACTGGACTCGCGCCTCCTCACTGGTTTAACTCACACTGGACTCGCGCCTCCTCACTGGTTTAACTCACACTGGACTCGCGCCTCCTCACTGGTTTAACTCACACTGGACTCGCGCCTCCTCACTGGTTTAGCTCACACTGGACTCGCACCTCCTCACTGGTTTAACTCACACTGGACTCGCGCCTCCTCACTGGTTTAACTCACACTGGACTCGTGCCTCCTCACTGGTTTAACTCACACTGGACTCGCGCCTCCTCACTGGTTTAACTCACACTGGACTCGTGCCTCCTCACTGGTTTAACTCACACTGGACTCGTGCCTCCTCATTGGTTTAGCTCACACTGGACTCGCGCCTCCTCACTGGTTTAACTCACACTGGACTCGCGCCTCCTCACTGGTTTAACTCACACTGGACTCGCGCCTCCTCACTGGTTTAACTCACACTGGACTCGCGCCTCCTCACTGGTTTAGCTCACACTGGACTCGCGCCTCCTCACTGGTTAAGCTCACACTGGACTCGCGCCTCCTCACTGGTTTAGCTCACACTGGACTCGCGCCTCCTCACTGGTTTAACTCACACTGGACTCGTGCCTCCTCACTGGTTTAACTCACACTGGACTCGCGCCTCCTCACTGGTTTAACTCACACTGGACTCGCGCCTCCTCACTGGTTTAACTCACACTGGACTCGCGCCTCCTCACTGGTTTAACTCACACTGGACTCGCGCCTCCTCACTGGTTTAACTCACACTGGACTCGCGCCTCCTCACTGGTTTAGCTCACACTGGACTCGCGCCTCCTCACTGGTTTAGCTCACACTGGACTCGCGCCTCCTCACTGGTTTAACTCACACTGGACTCGCGCCTCCTCACTGGTTTAACTCACACTGGACTCGCGCCTCCTCACTGGTTTAACTCACACTGGACTCGCGCCTCCTCACTGGTTTAACTCACACTGGACTCGTGCCTCCTCACTGGTTTAACTCACACTGGACTCGCGCCTCCTCACTGGTTTAACTCACACTGGACTCGCGCCTCCTCACTGGTTTAACTCACACTGGACTCGCGCCTCCTCACTGGTTTAGCTCACACTGGACTCGCGCCTCCTCACTGGTTTAGCTCACACTGGACTCGCGCCTCCTCACTGGTTTAACTCACACTGGACTCGCGCCTCCTCACTGGTTTAACTCACACTGGACTCGTGCCTCCTCACTGGTTTAGCTCACACTGGACTCGTGCCTCCTCACTGGTTTAACTCACACTGGACTCGTGCCTCCTCACTGGTTTAGCTCACACTGGACTCGTGTCTCCTCACTGGTTTAGCTCACACTGGACTCGTGCCTCCTCACTGGTTTAACTCACACTGGACTCGTGCCTCCTCACTGGTTTAGCTCACACTGGACTCGTGCCTCCTCACTGGTTTAACTCACACTGGACTCGTGCCTCCTCACTGGTTTAACTCACACTGGACTCGTGCCTCCTCACTGGTTTAGCTCACACTGGACTCGTGCCTCCTCACTGGTTTAGCTCACACTGGACTCGCGCCTCCTCACTGGTTTAGCTCACACTGGACTCGTGCCTCCTCACTGGTTTAGCTCACACTGGACTCGTGCCTCCTCACTGGTTTAACTCACACTGGACTCGTGCCTCCTCACTGGTTTAACTCACACTGGACTCGCGCCTCCTCACTGGTTTAGCTCACACTGGACTCGTGCCTCCTCACTGGTTTAGCTCACACTGGACTCGTGCCTCCTCACTGGTTTAGCTCACACTGGACTCGCGCCTCCTCACTGGTTTAGCTCACACTGGACTCGTGCCTCCTCACTGGTTTAACTCACACTGGAATCGTGCCTCCTCACTGGTTTAGCTCACACTGGACTCGCGCCTCCTCACTGGTTTAACTCACACTGGACTCGCGCCTCCTCACTGGTTTAGCTCACACTGGACTCGTGCCTCCTCACTGGTTTAACTCACACTGGACTCGCGCCTCCTCACTGGTTTAGCTCACACTGGACTCGTGCCTCCTCACTGGTTTAGCTCACACTGGACTCGCGCCTCCTCACTGGTTTAACTCACACTGGACTCGTGCCTCCTCACTGGTTTAACTCACACTGGACTCGCGCCTCCTCACTGGTTTAACTCACACTGGACTCGTGCCTCCTCACTGGTTTAACTCACACTGGACTCGCGCCTCCTCACTGGTTTAACTCACACTGGACTCGCGCCTCCTCACTGGTTTAACTCACACTGGACTCGCGCCTCCTCACTGGTTTAACTCACACTGGACTCGCGCCTCCTCACTGGTTAAGCTCACACTGGACTCGCGCCTCCTCACTGGTTTAACTCACACTGGACTCGCGCCTCCTCACTGGTTTAACTCACACTGGACTCGTGCCTCCTCACTGGTTTAACTCACACTGGACTCGCGCCTCCTCACTGGTTTAACTCACACTGGACTCGTGCCTCCTCATTGGTTTAGCTCACACTGGACTCGCGCCTCCTCACTGGTTTAACTCACACTGGACTCGCGCCTCCTCATTGGTTTAGCTCACACTGGACTCGCGCCTCCTCACTGGTTTAACTCACACTGGACTCGCGCCTCCTCACTGGTTTAACTCACACTGGACTCGCGCCTCCTCACTGGTTTAACTCACACTGGACTCGCGCCTCCTCACTGGTTTAGCTCACACTGGACTCGCGCCTCCTCACTGGTTTAGCTCACACTGGACTCGCGCCTCCTCACTGGTTTAGCTCACACTGGACTCGCGCCTCCTCACTGGTTTAGCTCACACTGGACTCGCGCCTCCTCACTGGTTTAACTCACACTGGACTCGTGCCTCCTCACTGGTTTAACTCACACTGGACTCGTGCCTCCTCACTGGTTTAGCTCACACTGGACTCGTGCCTCCTCACTGGTTTAACTCACACTGGACTCGTGCCTCCTCACTGGTTTAACTCACACTGGACTCGTGCCTCCTCACTGGTTTAACTCACACTGGACTCGTGCCTCCTCACTGGTTTAACTCACACTGGACTCGTGTCTCCTCACTGGTTTAACTCACACTGGACTCGTGCCTCCTCACTGGTTTAACTCACACTGGACTCGTGCCTCCTCACTGGTTTAACTCACACTGGAAAAACAAATAATAATTAATTAATTAATTATTATTATTTTTTTAAATGTAAAAAATAAAGACATAAATAAATGTTTCTCTCTTGTTTCGTGCCTTAAGATGCAATAAAAACTGAAATCGTGTCAAACATCAGATTCTGTCGAGCTCTGGATTTAAAGCAGAAAAACCACAAACGATGAAGAGATAAAAAACGTCTCAAAAACAGGAAACTTTCACAGACCTGATTCAGACTGGTTTTAGTCCTCGTTTGGACCTGGTTTAGTCCTGCTTAAAGCTAAATCAGGACTAAACCAGGCTCCTCCCTCCTCTTCCTCTCCTCCCCCTTCCTCTCCTCTCTCTCTCTCTCTCGCTCCAGTGGCTCCTCCCTCCTCTTCTTCTCCTCCCCCTTCCTCTCCTCTCTCTCTCTCTCTCTCTCCAGTGGCTCCTCCCTCCTCTTCCTCTCCTCTCCTCTCTCTCTCTCTCTCTCTCTCTCCAGTGGCTCCTCCCTCCTCTTCCTCTCCTCTCTCTCTCCAGTGGCTCCTCCCTCCTCTTCCTCTCCTCTCTCTCTCTCTCTCTCTCTCTCTCTCCGGTGGCTCCTCCCTCCTCTTCCTCTCCTCTCTCTCCCTCTCTCTCTCTCCGGTGGCTCCTCCCTCCTCTTCCTCTCCTCTTCTCTCTCTCTCTCTCTCTCTCTCTCTCTCTCTCCAGTGGCTCCTCCCTCCTCTTCCTCTCCTCCCCCTTCCTCTCCTCTCTCTCTCTCTCTCTCTCTCTCTCGCTCCAGTGGCTCCTCCCTCCTCTTCCTCTCCTCCCCCTTCCTCTCCTCTCTCTCTCTCTCTCTCTCTCTCGCTCCAGTGGCTCCTCCCTCCTCTTCCTCTCCTCCCCCTTCCTCTCCTCTCTCTCTCTCTCTCTCTCTCTCGCTCCAGTGGCTCCTCCCTCCTCTTCCTCTCCTCTCTCTCTCTCTCTCTCTCTCTCTCTCTCTCTCTCCAGTGGCTCCTCCCTCCTCTTCCTCTCCTCTCTCTCTCTCTCTCTCTCTCTCTCTCCGGTGGCTCCTCCCTCCTCTTCCTCTCCTCTCTCTCTCTCTCTCTCTCTCTCGCTCCAGTGGCTCCTCCCTCCTCTTCCTCTTCTCCCCCTTCCTCTCCTCTCTCCTCTCTCTCTCCAGTGGCTCCTCCCTCCTCTTCCTCTCCTCTCCTCTCTCTCTCTCTCTCTCTCCAGTGGCTCCTCCCTCCTCTTCCTCTCCTCTCCTCTCCTCTCTCTCTCTCTCTCTCTCTCCAGTGGCTCCTCCCTCCTCTTCCTCTCCTCCCCCTTCCTCTCCTCTCTCTCTCCGGTGGCTCCTCCCTCCTCTTCCTCTCCTCTCTCTCTCTCTCTCTCTCTCTCTCCGGTGGCTCCTCCCTCCTCTTCCTCTCCTCTCCTCTCTCTCTCTCTCTCTCTCCAGTGGCTCCTCCCTCCTCTTCCTCTCCTCCCCCTTCCTCTCCTCTCTCTCTCTCTCTCTCTCTCTCTCGCTCCAGTGGCTCCTCCCTCCTCTTCCTCTCCTCCCCCTTCCTCTCCTCTCTCTCTCTCTCTCTCGCTCCAGTGGCTCCTCCCTCCTCTTCCTCTCCTCCCCCTTCCTCTCCTCTCTCCTCTCTCTCTCCAGTGGCTCCTCCCTCCTCTTCCTCTCCTCTCTCTCTCTCTCTCTCTCTCTCTCTCTCTCTCTCTCCGGTGGCTCCTCCCTCCTCTTCCTCTCCTCTCTCTCTCTCTCTCTCTCTCTCCGGTGGCTCCTCCCTCCTCTTCCTCTCCTCTCTCTCTCTCTCTCTCTCTCTCCGGTGGCTCCTCCCTCCTCTTCCTCTCCTCCCCCTTCCTCTCCTCTCTCTCTCAGTCTCAGTCGTCGCTCTGTTGGACTCTAAACTCTCGTGTCTTTTTCTTCTTCTCTTTTTCCCCTGTAACAGGTAAAAACACCACATTCTTTATTTTTTGTTTTAAACGTGGATTTGACTCTTTGCAGTGGCTTTTGTCCTCTTTTGTCCTCTTTTGTCCTCTTTTCTCTCCTTTTATCGCTCTCTTTCTGCTCTGCATCTGTGAACTCGCCCGTGCAGCAGATTTAAACTGTTTTACTTTTGTCTTCTACGCCTCGTTTTACCCTTTTTCATTGTTTCATGTTGAACTTCCTGTTTGTGAAAGTCTTTTGAACAGAAGTTACAAACGCTTTGGCACCAATAATGACAGAATGAAAATATCTTATCAAAAAGGACATAAACGTTTAGAAGTTACAAATAAAATGAAATAGACTGAATAAATACACAATTTACAGTTGGTCAGCATATTGTAAAAGTGACGAGTGCAGGAGCAGCTATGGGTTATTGAGGTGTTATTAGTGTGTTATTAGTGTGTTATTAAGGTGTTATTAAGGTGTTACTAAGCTGTTATTAGTGTGTTATTAAGGTGTTATTAAGGTGTTACTAAGCTGTTATTAGTGTGTTATTAAGGTGTTATTGAGGCGTTATTAAGGTGTTATTAAGGTGTTACTAAGGTGTTATTAGTGTGTTAAGGTGTTATTGAGGCGTTATTAAAGTGTCATTAAGGTGTTATTGAGGCGTTATTAAAGTGTCATTAAGGCGTTATTGAGGTGTTATCAAGACATCAAGGCGTTAAGGTGTTTTTGAAGCGTTAATTAAGGCGTTATTAAGGCGTTATTAAGGCGTTATTAAGGCGTTATTAAGGCGTTATTAAGGTGTTATTAAGGCGTTATTCTCTCTGTCCAGTGTCTGTTCTTCTCGGCCACAGACTTGGGCAGCGTCGCGTAGTCGTCTTGGAACAGAAACAAATCCTCAAGTCGTTTCAAGTCAAAGTTGCTCATGAAAATGTCTAAAATAAAACATGGCACAAGGATCCGCCCGGATTAGAAGAGTGCAAGTGTCACATAAACCACATCACAATGAGGATTGAACTGAGAATTCAAAATGTCTATGATTCTCGTCTGGACCAGAACTAAACTGGACTAAACTGGACTAAACTGGACTAAACTGGACTAAACTGGACTAAACTGGACTCAAAACCGGATCCAACTAAAACATTTAGTCATTTAGATCAGGAGATTAGAATCAGTCATCCGAAGATTTCGTTTCCATGGTTTCCTGGACAAAGCGATGAACTCGGACGGACGGTTCCTCCTGACGCACAGAACAAAAGTCCCACGGTGCAGCTTTAATGAGATCGTACGCGATGTTTGGCTTAAAGCTTTTCCACCGCTCTAAATCTGAGACGGAAATAACCCGCTTCATCCTGGAGGAAGAGAGCAGCTTCATTTTTACACCTTTGAGTCCTGGTTTAGACCTGGTTTAGTCCTGGTTTAGTCCTGCTTTAGTCCTGGTTTAGACCTGGTTTAGTCCTGGTTTAAACCTGGTTTAGTCCTGGTTTAGTCCTGCTTTAGACCTGCTTTAGTCCTGCTTTAGTCCTGGTTTAGTCCTGCTTTAGTCCTGGTTTAGACCTGGTTTAGTCCTGGTTTAAACCTGATTTAGTCCTGGTTTAGTCCTGCTTTAGACCTGCTTTAGTCCTGCTTTAGTCCTGGTTTAGTCCTGCTTTAGACCTGGTTTAGTCCTAATTTAGTCCTGGTTTAGTCCTGCTTTAGTCCTGGTTTAGTCCTGGTTTAAACCTGGTTTAGTCCTGGTTTAGTCCTGCTTTAGTCCTGGTTTAGTCCTGCTTTAGTCCTGCTTTAGTCCTGGTTTAGTCCTGGTTTAAACCTGGTTTAGTCCTGGTTTAGACCTGTTTTGTTCCTGGTTTAAACCTGGTTTAGTCCTGGTTTAGTCCTGCTTTAGTCCTGGTTTAAACCTGGTTTAGTCCTGATTTAGTCCTGGTTTAGTCCTGATTTAGTCCTGGTTTAGTCCTGGTTTAGTCCTGGTTTAGTCCTGGTTTAGACCTGGTTTAGTCCTGGTTTAGACCTGGTTTAGTCCTGGTTTAGACCTGTTTTAGTCCTGGTTTAGTCCTGGTTTTAACCTGGTTTAGTCCTGGTTTAAACCTGGTTTAGTCCTGGTTTAGTCCTGGTTTAAACCTGGTTTAGTCCTGGTTTAGTCCTGCTTTAGTCCTGGTTTAGACCTGTTTTAGTCCTGGTTTAGTCCTGGTTTAGACCTGGTTTAGTCCTGGTTTAGACCTGGTTTAGTCCTGGTTTAGACCTGGTTTAGTCCTTGTTTAGTCCTGGTTTAGTCCTGGTTTAGTCCTGCTTTAGTCCTGCTTTAGTCCTGGTTTAGTCCTGGTTTAGACCTGGTTTAGTCCTGGTTTAGACCTGGTTTAGACCTGGTTTAGTCCTGGTTTAGTCCTGCTTTAGTCCTGGTTTAGTCCTGGTTTAGTCCTGCTTTAGTCCTGGTTTAGTCCTGGTTTAGTCCTGGTTTAGTCCTGCTTTAGTCCTGGTTTAGTCCTGGTTTAGTCCTGCTTTAGTCCTGGTTTAGTCCTGGTTTAGTCCTGCTTTAGTCCTGCTTTAGTCCTGGTTTAGTCCTGGTTTAGTCCTGGTTTAGACCTGGTTTAGTCCTGGTTTAGTCCTGCTTTAGTCCTGCTTTAGACCTGGTTTAGTCCTGGTTTGAACCTGGTTTAGTCCTGGTTTAGTCCTGCTTTAGTCCTGGTTTAGTACTGATTTAGTCCTGGTTTAGTCCTGGTTTAGTCCTGGTTTAGTCCTGCTTTAGTCCTGGTTTAGACCTGGTTTAGTCCTGGTTTAAACCTGGTTTAGTCCTGGTTTAGTCCTGCTTTAGTCCTGGTTTAGTACTGATTTAGTCCTGGTTTAGTCCTGGTTTAGTCCTGCTTTAGACCTGGTTTGGACCTGTTTTAGTCCTGGTTTAGTCCTGGTTTAGTCCTGGTTTAGTCCTGGTTTAGTCCTGGTTTAAACCTGGTTTAGTCCTGGTTTAGTCCTGATTTAGTCCTGGTTTAGTCCTGCTTTAGACCTGGTTTAGTCCTAATTTAGTCCTGGTTTAGTCCTGCTTTAGTCCTGGTTTAGTCCTGCTTTAGTCCTGGTTTAGACCTGTTTTTGTCCTGGTTTAGTCCTGGTTTGAACCTGCTTTAGTCCTGGTTTAGTCCTGATTTAGTCCTGGTTTAGTCCTGGTTTAGTCCTGCTTTAGACCTGGATTGGACCTGTTTTAGTCCTGGTTTAGTCCTGGTTTAGTCCTGGTTTAGTCCTGGTTTAGTCCTGGTTTAAACCTGGTTTAGTCCTGGTTTAGACCTGTTTTGTTCCTGGTTTAAACCTGGTTTAGTCCTGGTTTAGTCCTGCTTTAGTCCTGGTTTAAACCTGGTTTAGTCCTGATTTAGTCCTGGTTTAGTCCTGATTTAGTCCTGGTTTAGTCCTGGTTTAGTCCTGGTTTAGTCCTGGTTTAGACCTGGTTTAGTCCTGGTTTAGACCTGGTTTAGTCCTGGTTTAGCCCTGTTTTAGTCCTGGTTTAGTCCTGGTTTAAACCTGGTTTAGTCCTGGTTTAAACCTGGTTTAGTCCTGGTTTAGTCCTGGTTTAAACCTGGTTTAGTCCTGGTTTAGTCCTGCTTTAGTCCTGGTTTAGACCTGTTTTAGTCCTGGTTTAGTCCTGGTTTAGACCTGGTTTAGTCCTGGTTTAGACCTGGTTTAGTCCTGGTTTAGACCTGGTTTAGTCCTTGTTTAGTCCTGGTTTAGTCCTGGTTTAGTCCTGCTTTAGTCCTGCTTTAGTCCTGGTTTAGTCCTGGTTTAGTCCTGGTTTAGACCTGGTTTTTTTCCTGGTTTAGTCCTGGTTTAGTCCTGCTTTAGACCTGGTTTAGTCCTGGTTTAGACCTGGTTTAGTCCTGGTTTAGTCCTGCTTTAGTCCTGCTTTAGTCCTGGTTTAGACCTGGTTTAGTCCTGGTTTAGACCTGGTTTAGTCCTGGTTTAGACCTGGTTTAGTCCTGGTTTAGTCCTGGTTTAGTCCTGGTTTAGACCTGGTTTAGTCCTGCTTTAGACCTGGTTTAGTCCTGGTTTAGACCTGGTTTAGTCCTGGTTTAGTCCTGCTTTAGTCCTGGTTTAGTCCTGGTTTAGTCCTGCTTTAGTCCTGGTTTAGTCCTGCTTTAGTCCTGGTTTAGTCCTGGTTTAGTCCTGCTTTAGTCCTGCTTTAGTCCTGGTTTAGTCCTGGTTTAGTCCTGGTTTAGACCTGGTTTAGTCCTGGTTTAGTCCTGCTTTAGTCCTGGTTTAGTCCTGGTTTAGTCCTGGTTTAGTCCTGCTTTAGTCCTGGTTTAGTCCTGCTTTAGTCCTGCTTTAGTCCTGCTTTAGTCCTGCTTTAGTCCTGTAAAACATTTGTGTTCTGAACTTTTGACCAAAACTCGTAAATAATCGATGTTTTCGGGGTGAAAAGTCGAACTTGTTCTGACTCTTTTTTGTCAAAAAAAATTCAATTTTTGAAAATAAAAAGTTTTTAACTTTAAAATTTCAAAATTAAACTCGCCTTTAATGAAGTTTAATAATAATATCTTATTCTGAAAATGACTCATTTTCTAGTTTTATTTCTTTTCAAAAACATAAACAGCAGCAAAGATCGACCAGCACAGCCGGGGTCAGTTTCAGGCCTATGGTCTCCCCTGCAGGACACTCTGTCCCCTGCCGGACACTCTGTCCCTGCAGGACACTCTGTCCCTCTGCAGGACACTCTGTCCCTGCAGGACACTCTGTCCCTCTGGAGGACACTCTGTCCCCTGCAGGACACTCTGTCCCTCTGGAGGACACTCTGTCCCTGCAGGACACTCTGTCCCTCTGCAGGACACTCTGTCCCCTGCAGGACACTCTGTCCCTCTGGAGGACACTCTGTCCCTGCAGGACACTCTGTCCCTCTGCAGGACACTCTGTCCCTGCAGGACACTCTGTCCCCCTGCAGGACACTCTGTCCCTCTGCAGGACACTCTGTCCCCCTGCAGGACACTCTGTCCCTCTGCAGGACACTCTGTCCCTGCAGGACACTCTGTCCCTCTGCAGGACACTCTGTCCCCTGCAGGACACTCTGTCCCCTGCAGGACACTCTGTCCTTCTGCTGATGTCAGGCTTTAGAACAAACACTGTTCGTCCTGAACATGTGAAATCCAATTACTGTCGTGATCACATGACATGGTATTTATGTATTTATGTATTTATTTGTCTATGGGAGTTTTTTATTTATTTATAGGAGATCTTCTACTGAAAGTGTTTTTCAGACTTCCTATAAGTGATCTGTTCTTCTGTATCTACCTCTGTATCTACCTGCGTTGCAACCATGAAATTTCCCCATGTGGGACAATAAAGGAGGATCTTATCTTATCTCAGGTTTGTTCTGGTTTGTTTCAAGTCAGTTTTGCTCCTTTGGGCTTTTTGGTTCTACTGGTTCCTCCTGTTTTTCTAGTTATTCTGTTTTTTCTGGTTCTTCTGGTTCTATTGTTTTTTCTGGGTCTTTTCATGTTTCTGGTTCCTCTGGTTCTCTGGTCATGGTTCTGGTGTTCCTCTGGTTCTTCTGATTCCTCTGGTTCCTCTGGTCATTTATCTGGTGTTCCTCTGGTTCTACTGGTTACTCTGGTTCTCGTCATCTTTCTGATGTTCTTCTGGTTTTTCTGGTTCTTCTGGTTCCTCTGGTTCTTTGGTCATGTTTCTGGTGTTCTTCTAGTTCCTCTGGTTCTCTGGTCATATCTCTGGTGTTCCTCTGGTTCTTCTGGTTCCTCTGGTTCTTCTGGTTTCTCGTGTTCCTCTGGTTCCTCTGGTTCTCTGGTCATGTCTCTGGTGATCCTCTGGTTGTTCTGGTTCCTCTGGTTCCTCTGGTCATGTCTCTGGTTCTCTGGTCATGTATCTGGTGTTCCTCTGTTTCCTATGGTTCCTCTGGTTCTCTGTTCATGTCTCTGGTTTTCTTCTGGTTCTCTGGTTCCTCTGGTTCCTCTGGTTCTCTGTTCATGTCTCTGGTATTCCTCTGGTTCTTCTGATTCCTCTGGTTCCTCTGGTCATGTCTCTGGTTCTCTGGTCATGTATCTGGTGTTCCTCTGGTTCTTCTGGTTTTTCTGGTTCTTCTTGTTCCTCTGGTTCCTCTGGTTCTCTGGCCATGTCTCTGGTTTTCCTCTGGTTCCTTTGGTTCTCTGGTTCTTTTGGCTCCTCTGGTTCTCTGGTAATGTATCTGGTGTTCCTCTGGTTCTTCTGGTTCCTTTGGTTCCTCTAGTTCTCTGTTCATGTCTCTGGTGTTCCTCTGGTTCTCTGTTCATGTCTCTGGTGTTCCTCTGGTTCTCTGGTCATGTCTCTTGTGTTCCTCTGGTTCCTCTGGTTCCCTGGTCATGTCTCTGGTGTTCCTCTGGTTCCTTTGGTTCTCTGGTTCTTTTGGCTCCTCTGGTTCTCTGGTCATGTCTCTGGTGTTCCTCTGGTTCCTCTGGTTCCTCTGGTCATGGTTCTGGTGTTCCTCTGGTTCCTCTGGTTCCTCTGGTCATGTCTCTGGTGTTCTTCTGGTTCATCTGGTTCTCTGGTCATGTCTTTGGTGTTCTTCTGGTTCTTCTGGTTCCTTTGGTTCCTCTAGTTCTCTGTTCATGTCTCTGGTGTTCCTCTGGTTCTCTGGTTCTCTGGTCATGTCTCTGGTGTTATGCTGTGCTCCTCTGGTTCCTCTGGTTCCTCTGGTTCTCTGGTCATGTCCCTGGTGTTATGCTGTGCTCCTCTGGTTCCTCTGGTTCCTCTGGTTCTCTGGTCATGTCCCTGGTGTTATGCTGTGCTCCTCTGGTTCCTCTGGTTCCTCTGGTTCTCTGGTCATGTCTCTGGTGTTCCTCTGGTTCTCTGGTCATGTCTCTGGTGTTCCTTTGGTTCCTCTGGTTCTCTGGTCATGTCTCTGGTGTTCCTCTGTTTCCTATGGTTCCTCTGGTTCTCTGTTCATGTCTCTGGTTTTCCTCTGGTTCTCTGGTTCTTTTGGTTCCTCTGGTTCTCTGGTCATGTCTCTGGTGTTCCTCTGGTTCCTCTGGTTCCTCTGGTCATGGTTCTGGTGTTCCTCTGGTTCCTCTGGTTCCTCTGGTCATGTCTCTGGTGTTCCTCTGGTTCATCTGGTTCTCTGGTCATGTCTCTGGTGTTCTTCTGGTTCTTCTGGTTCCTTTGGTTCCTCTAGTTCTCTGTTCATGTCTCTGGTGTTCCTCTGGTTCTCTGGTCATGTCTCTTGTGTTCCTCTGTTTCCTATGGTTCCTCTGGTTCTCTGTTCATGTCTCTGGTGTTCCTCTGGTTCTCTGGTTCTCTGGTCATGTCTCTGGTGTTCCTCTGGTTCCTCTGGTTCTCTGGTCATGTCCCTGGTGTTCCTCTGGTTCCTCTGGTTCTCTGGTCATGTCTCTGGTGTTCCTCTGGTTCTCTGGTCATGTCTCTGGTGTTCCTCTGGTTCCTCTGGTTCTCTGGTCATGTCTCTGGTGTTGTTCTGTGCTCCTCAGGGGTTCCTCCCGTGGAGAACCATGCTGGGGCAGAGCGTGCGTCTTCAGCCGGTTCCTGTGCAGAGTCTGTCGGAGCTGGAGAGGGCGCGGCTCCAGGAGGTGGCGCTGTGGCATCTGGAGGAGCGAGACCTGGACTTCAGGATCTGCATCCCCAAAGGTGAGGGAGGAGCTTGTGTCTGTGGGAGGAGCTTGTCTCTGTGGGAGGGGCATGTGTCTGTGGGAGGAGCTTGTGTCTGTGGGAGGGGCATGTGTCTGTGGGAGGAGCTTGTGTCTGTGGGAGGGGCATGTGTCTGTGGGAGGAGCTTGTGTCTGTGGGAGGGGCATGTGTCTGTGGGAGGAGCTTGTGTCTGTGGGAGGGGCATGTGTCTGTGGGAGGAGCTTGTGTCTGTGGGAGGAGCTTGTGTCTGTGGGAGGGGCATGTGTCTGTGGGAGGAGCTTGTGTCTGTGGGAGGGGCATGTGTCTGTGGGAGGAGCTTGTGTCTGTGGGAGGAGCTTGTCTCTGTGGGAGGAGCTTGTGTCTGTGGGAGGAGCTTGTGTCTGTGGGAGGGGCATGTGTCTGTGGGAGGAGCTTGTGTCTGTGGGAGGAGCTTGTCTCTGTGGGAGGAGCTTGTGTCTGTGGGAGGAGCTTGTGTCTGTGGGAGGGGCATGTGTCTGTGGGAGGGGCATGTGTCTGTGGGAGGAGCTTGTGTCTGTGGGAGGAGCTTGTGTCTGTGGGAGGGGCATGTGTCTGTGGGAGGAGCTTGTGTCTGTGGGAGGGGCATGTGTCTGTGGGAGGAGCTTGTCTCTGTGGGAGGAGCTTGTCGTTGCTCTCGCCTCCTCCACGTTGCTCTCGCCTCCTCAACGTTGCTCTCGCCTCCTCTTCGTTGCTCTCACCTTCTCGTCGTTGCTCGTTGCTCTCGCTTCTTCCTCGTTGTTCATTGCTCTCGCCTCCTCCTCGTTGCTCTCGTCTCCTCCTCGTTGCTCTCACCTCCTCCTCGTTGCTCTCGCCTCCTCCTCGTTGCTCTCACCTCCTCGTTGCTCGTTGCTCTCGCCTCCTCCTCGTTGTTCATTGCTCTCGCCTCCTCCTCGTTGCTCTCGTCTCCTCCTCGTAGCTCTCAACTCCTCCTCGTTGCTCTCGCCTCCTCCTCGTTGCTCTCGCCTCCTCCTCGTTGCTAGTTGCTCTCGCCTCCTCCTCGTTGCTCTCGCCTCCTCCTCGTTGCTCTCGCCTCCTCGTCGTTGCTCTCGCCTCCTCCTCGTTTCTCGTTGCTCTCGCCTCCTCCTCGTTGCTCTCGCCTCCTCCTCGTTGCTAGTTGCTCTCGCTTCCTCCTCGTTGCTCTCGCCTCCTCCTCGTTGCTAGTTGCTCTCGCCTCCTCCTCGTTGCTAGTTGCTCTCGCTTCCTCCTCGTTGCTCTCGCCTCCTCGTCGTTGCTCTCGCCTCCTCCTCGTTGCTAGTTGCTCTCGCTTCCTCCTCGTTGCTCTCGCCTCCTCCTCGTTGCTAGTTGCTCTCGCTTCCTCCTCGTTACTCTCGCCTCCTCGTCGTTGCTCTCGCCTCCTCCTCGTTGCTAGTTGCTCTCGCCTCCTCCTCGTTGCTCTCGCCTCCTCCTCGTTGCTCTCGCCTCCTCCTCGTTGTTCTCGCCTCGTCCTCGTTGCTCTCGCCTCCTCCTCGTTAATCCCGCCTCCTCCTCATTGCTAGTTGCTCTCGCTTCCTCCTCGTTGCTCTCGCCTCCTCCTCGTTGCTCTCGCCTCCTCCTCGTTGCTCCCGCCTCCTCCTCGTTGCTAGTTGCTCTCGCTTCCTCCTCGTTGCTCTCGCCTCCTCGTCGTTGCTCTCGCCTCCTCCTCGTTGCTAGTTGCTCTCGCCTCCTCCTGGTTGCTCTCGCCTCCTCCTCGTTGCTCTCGCCTCCTCCTCGTTTCTTGTTGCTCTCGCCTCCTCCTCGTTGCTCTCGCCTCCTCCTCGTTGCTCCCGCCTCCTCCTCGTTGCTAGTTGCTCTCGCTTCCTCCTCGTTGCTCTCGCCTCCTCCTCGTTGCTAGTTGCTCTCGCCTCCTCCTCGTTGCTAGTTGCTCTCGCTTCCTCCTCGTTGCTCTCGCCTCCTCGTCGTTGCTCTCGCCTCCTCCTCGTTGCTAGTTGCTCTCGCTTCCTCCTCGTTGCTCTCGCCTCCTCCTCGTTGCTCTCGCCTCCTCCTCGTTGCTAGTTGCTCTCGCCTCCTCCTCGTTGCTCTCGCCTCCTCCTCGTTGCTCTCGCCTCCTCCTCGTTGCTCTCGCCTCCTCTTCGTTGTTAGTTGCTCTCGCTTCCTCCTCGTTGCTCTCGCCTCCTCGTCGTTGCTCTCGCCTCCTCCTCGTTTCTCGTTGCTCTCGCCTCCTCCTCGTTGCTCTCGCCTCCTCCTCGTTGCTACCGCCTCCTCCTCGTTGCTAGTTGCTCTCGCCTCCTCCTCGTTGCTCTCGCCTCCTCCTCGTTGCTCTCGCCTCCTCCTCGTTTTTCGTTGCTTTCGCCTCCTCCTCGTTGCTCTCGCCTCCTCCTCGTTGCTCCCGCCTCCTTCTCGTTGCTAGTTGCTCTCGCTTCCTCCTCGTTGCTCTCGCCTCCTCGTCGTTGCTCTCGCCTCCTCCTCGTTACTAGTTGCTCTCGCCCCCTCCTCGTTGCTAGTTGCTCTCGCTTCCTCCTCGTTGCTCTCGCCTCCTCCTCGTTGCTCTCGCCTCCTCCTCGTTGCTCTCGCCTCCTCCTCGTTTCTCGTTGCTCTCACCTTCTCTTCGTTGCTCTCGCCTCCTCCTCGTTGCTCCCGCCTCCTCCTCGTTGCTAGTTGCTCTCGCTTCCTCCTCGTTGCTCTCGCCTCCTCGTCGTTGCTCTCGCCTCCTCGTCGTTGCTCTCGCCTCCTCCTCGTTGCTATTTTTCTCTCGCCTCCTCCTCGTTGCTAGTTGCTCTCGCTTCCTCCTCGTTGCTCTCGCCTCCTCGTCGTTGCTCTCGCCTCCTCCTCGTTGCTAGTTGCTCTCGCCTCCTCCTCGTTGCTAGTTGCTCTCGCTTCCTCCTCGTTGCTCTCGCCTCCTCGTCGTTGCTCTCGCCTCCTCCTCGTTGCTAGTTGCTCTCGCCTCCTCCTCGTTGCTCTCGCCTCCTCATCGTTGCTCTCGCCTCCTCCTCGTTGCTCTCGCCTCCTCCTCGTTGCTAGTTGCTCTCGCTTCCTCCTCGTTGCTCTCGCCTCCTCGTCGTTGCTCTCGCCCCCTCGTCGTTGCTCTCGCCTCCTCCTCGTTGCTCTCGCCTCCTCCTCTTTACTCTCGCCTCCTCCTCGTTGCTCTCGCCTCCTCCTCGTTGCTAGTTGCTCTCGCTTCCTCCTCGTTGCTCTCGCCTCCTCGTCGTTGCTCTCGCCTCCTCCTCGTTGCTCTCGCCTCCTCCTCGTTGCTCTCGCCTCCTCCTCGTTGCTCTCGCCTCCTCCTCGTTGCTAGTTGCTCTCGCTTCCTCCTCGTTGCTCTCGCCTCCTCCTCGTTGCTCTCGCCTCCTCCTCGTTGCTAGTTGCTCTCGCTTCCTCCTCGTTGCTCTCGCCTCCTCGTCGTTGCTCTCGCCTCCTCCTCGTTGCTCTCGCCTCCTCCTCGTTGCTCTCGCCTCCTCCTCGTTGCTCTCGCCTCCTCCTCGTTGCTCTCGCCTCCTCCTCGTTGCTAGTTGCTCTCGCTTCCTCCTCGTTGCTCTCGCCTCCTCCTCGTTGCTCTCGCCTCCTCCTCGTTGCTCCCGCCTCCTCCTCGTTGCTCCCGCCTCCTCCTCGTTGCTAGTTGCTCTCGCCTCCTCCTCGTTGCTCTCGCCTCCTCCTCGTTGCTCTCGCCTCCTCCTCGTTGCTCTCGCCTCCTGCTAGTTGCTCTCGCCTCCTCCTCGTTGCTAGTTGCTCTCGCCTCCTCCTCGTTGCTCTCGCCTCCTCCTCGTTGCTCCCGCCTCCTCCTCGTTGCTCCCGCCTCCTCCTCGTTGCTAGTTGCTCTCGCCTCCTCCTCGTTGCTCTCGCCTCCTCCTCGTTGCTCTCGCCTCCTCCTCGTTGCTCTCGCCTCCTGCTAGTTGCTCTCGCCTCCTCCTCGTTGCTAGTTGCTCTCGCTTCCTCCTCGTTGCTCTCGCCTCCTCCTCGTTGCTCTCGCCTCCTCCTCGTTGCTAGTTGCTCTCGCCTCCTCCTCGTTGCTCTCGCCTCCTCATCGTTGCTCTCGCCTCCTCCTCGTTGCTCTCGCCTCCTCCTCGTTGCTCTCGCCTCCTCCTCGTTGCTCTCGCCTCCTCCTCGTTGCTAGTTGCTCTCGCTTCCTCCTCGTTGCTCTCGCAACCTTGTCGTTGCTCTCGCCTCCTCCTCGTTGCTAGTTGCTCTCGCCTCCTCCTCGTTGCTCTCGCCTCCTCCTCGTTGCTCTCGCCTCCTCCTCGTTGCTCCCGCCTCCTCCTCGTTGCTAGTTGCTCTCGCTTCCTCCTCGTTGCTCTCGCCTCCTCCTCGTTGCTCTCGCCTCCTCCTCGTTGCTCCCGTCTCCTCCTCGTTGCTAGTTGCTCTCGCCTCCTCGTTGCTCTCGCCTCCTCGTCGTTGCTCTCGCCTCCTCCTCGTTGCTAGTTGCTCTCGCCTCCTCCTCGTTGCTCTCGCCTCCTCCTCGTTGCTCTCACCTCCTCCTCGTTGCTCCCGCCTCCTCCTCGTTGCTAGTTGCTCTCGCCTCCTCGTCGTTGCTCTCGCCTCCTCCTCGTTGCTAGTTGCTCTCGCCTCCTACTCGTTGCTCTCGCTTCCTCCTCGTTGCTCTCGCCTCCTCCTCGTTGCTCTCGCCTCCTCCTCGTTGCTCTCGCCTCCTCCTCGTTGCTCCCGCCTCCTCCTCGTTGCTAGTTGCTCTCGCTTCCTCCTCGTTGCTCTCGCCTCCTCCTCGTTGCTCTCGCCTCCTCCTCGTTGCTCTCGCCTCCTCCTCGTTGCTCCCGCCTCCTCCTCGTTGCTAGTTGCTCTCGCTTCTTCCTCGTTGCTCTCGCCTCCTCGTCGTTGCTCTCGCCTCCTCCTCGTTGCTAGTTGCTCTCGCCTCCTACTCGTTGCTCTCGCTTCCTCCTCGTTGCTCTCGCCTCCTCCTCGTTGCTCTCGCCTCCTCCTCGTTGCTAGTTGCTCTCGCTTCCTCCTCGTTGCTCTCGCCTCCTCCTCGTTGCTCCCGCCTCCTCCTCGTTGCTAGTTGCTCTCGCCTCCTACTCGTTGCTCTCGCTTCCTCCTCGTTGCTAGTTGCTCCCGCCTCCTCCTCGTTGCTCCCGCCTCCTCCTCGTTGCTAGTTGCTCTCGCCTCCTACTCGTTGCTCTCGCTTCCTCCTCGTTGCTAGTTGCTCTCGCCTCCTCCTCGTTGCTAGTTGCTCTCGCTTCCTCCTCGTTGCTCTCGCCTCCTCCTCGTTGCTCCCGCCTCCTCCTCGTTGCTCCCGCCTCCTCCTCGTTGCTAGTTGCTCTCGCCTCCTCGTCGTTGCTCTCGCCTCCTCCTCGTTGCTAGTTGCTCTCGCCTCCTACTCGTTGCTCTCGCTTCCTCCTCGTTGCTCTCGCCTCCTCCTCGTTGCTCTCGCCTCCTCCTCGTTGCTAGTTGCTCTCGCTTCCTCCTCGTTGCTCTCGCCTCCTCCTCGTTGCTCTCGCCTCCTCCTCGTTGCTCTCGCCTCCTCCTCGTTGCTCCCGCCTCCTCCTCGTTGCTAGTTGCTCTCGCTTCCTCCTCGTTGCTCTCGCCTCCTCCTCGTTGCTAGTTGCTCTCGCCTCCTCCTCGTTGCTAGTTGCTCTCGCTTCCTCCTCGTTGCTCTCGCCTCCTCCTCGTTGCTCTCGCCTCCTCCTCGTTGCTAGTTGCTCTCGCCTCCTCCTCGTTGCTCTCGCCTCCTCATCGTTGCTCTCGCCTCCTCCTCGTTGCTCTCGCCTCCTGCTAGTTGCTCTCGCCTCCTCCTCGTTGCTAGTTGCTCTCGCTTCCTCCTCGTTGCTCTCGCCTCCTCCTCGTTGCTCTCGCCTCCTCCTCGTTGCTAGTTGCTCTCGCCTCCTCCTCGTTGCTCTCGCCTCCTCATCGTTGCTCTCGCCTCCTCCTCGTTGCTCTCGCCTCCTCCTCGTTGCTCTCGCCTCCTCCTCGTTGCTCTCGCCTCCTCCTCGTTGCTAGTTGCTCTCGCTTCCTCCTCGTTGCTCTCGCAACCTTGTCGTTGCTCTCGCCTCCTCCTCGTTGCTAGTTGCTCTCGCCTCCTCCTCGTTGCTCTCGCCTCCTCCTCGTTGCTCTCGCCTCCTCCTCGTTGCTCTCGCCTCCTCCTCGTTGCTCCCGCCTCCTCCTCGTTGCTAGTTGCTCTCGCTTCCTCCTCGTTGCTCTCGCCTCCTCCTCGTTGCTCTCGCCTCCTCCTCGTTGCTCCCGTCTCCTCCTCGTTGCTAGTTGCTCTCGCCTCCTCGTTGCTCTCGCCTCCTCGTCGTTGCTCTCGCCTCCTCCTCGTTGCTAGTTGCTCTCGCCTCCTCCTCGTTGCTCTCGCCTCCTCCTCGTTGCTCTCGCCTCCTCCTCGTTTCTCGTTGCTCTCGCCTCCTCCTCGTTGCTCTCACCTCCTCCTCGTTGCTCCCGCCTCCTCCTCGTTGCTAGTTGCTCTCGCTTCTTCCTCGTTGCTCTCGCCTCCTCGTCGTTGCTCTCGCCTCCTCCTCGTTGCTAGTTGCTCTCGCCTCCTACTCGTTGCTCTCGCTTCCTCCTCGTTGCTCTCGCCTCCTCCTCGTTGCTTTCGCCTCCTCCTCGTTGCTCTCGCCTCCTCCTCGTTGCTCCCGCCTCCTCCTCGTTGCTAGTTGCTCTCGCTTCCTCCTCGTTGCTCTCGCCTCCTCCTCGTTGCTCTCGCCTCCTCCTCGTTGCTCTCGCCTCCTCCTCGTTGCTCCCGCCTCCTCCTCGTTGCTAGTTGCTCTCGCTTCTTCCTCGTTGCTCTCGCCTCCTCGTCGTTGCTCTCGCCTCCTCCTCGTTGCTAGTTGCTCTCGCCTCCTACTCGTTGCTCTCGCTTCCTCCTCGTTGCTCTCGCCTCCTCCTCGTTGCTCTCGCCTCCTCCTCGTTGCTCTCGCCTCCTCCTCGTTGCTCCCGCCTCCTCCTCGTTGCTAGTTGCTCTCGCTTCCTCCTCGTTGCTCTCGCCTCCTCCTCGTTGCTAGTTGCTCTCGCCTCCTCCTCGTTGCTAGTTGCTCTCGCTTCCTCCTCGTTGCTCTCGCCTCCTCGTCGTTGCTCTCGCCTCCTCCTAGTTGCTAGTTGCTTTCGCCTCCTCCTCGTTGCTCTCGCCTCCTCCTCGTTGCTCTCTCTTCGTCACTGATCCACAGGAAGAAGAGACGACAAAAGGTCGTGAGACTCAAGAAGAGACGTCTGTGAATATCAATAAAAAGCCTCATTTAGGAAAAATTATCCTGGTCTTGGTCCTAAACCAGGTCCAAACCAGGTCTAAACCAGGACTAAACCAGGTCTAAACCAGGACTAAACCAGGTCTAAACCAGGACTACACCAGGACTAAACCAGGTCTAAACCAGGTCTAAACCAGGTCTAAACCAGGACTAAACCAGGTCTAAACCAGGACTAAACCAGGACTAAACCAGGACTAAACCAGGACTAAACCAGGTCTAAACCAGGACTAAACCAGGACTAAACCAGGACTAAACCAGGTCTAAACCAGGTCTAAACCAGGTCTAAACCAGGTCTAAACCAGGTCCAAACCAGGACTAAACCAGGTGAAAACCAGGTCTAAACCAGGTCTAAACCAGGTGAAAACCAGGTCTAAACCAGGTCTAAACCAGGTCTAAACCAGGTCTAAACCAGGTCTAAACCAGGACTAAACCAGGTGAAAACCAGGTCTAAACCAGGTCTAAACCAGGTCTAAACCAGGACTAAACCAGGTCTAAACCAGGTCTAAACCAGGTCTAAACCAGGTCCAAACCAGGACTAAACCAGGTGAAAACCAGGTCTAAACCAGGTCTAAACCAGGTCTAAACCAGGTCTAAACCAGGACTAAACCTGGACTAAACCAGGTCTAAACCAGGTCTAAACCAGGTCTAAACCAGGTCCAAACCAGGACTAAACCAGGTGAAAACCAGTTCTAAACCAGGTCTAAACCAGGTCTAAACCAGGACTAAACCAGGACTAAACCAGGTCTAAACCAGGTCTAAACCAGGTCCAAACCAGGACTAAACCAGGTCTAAACCAGGTCTGAACCAGGTCTAAACCAGGTCTAAACCAGGTCTAAACCAGGACTAAACCAGGTCTAAACCAGGACTAAACCAGGACTAAACCAGGAATAAACTCTGAGTTGTTTATGTCCACATAATGTAGTTAAAACCAAAATGGCTTTGGGACGTTGTGTAAATAAACGTTTCATTTCCGTTGGTTGTGAGAAGCTGACCTTTGACCTTTGACCTCTGACCTCTGCTGCTCCTTCTGTTCTGACTTCAGGGTTTCACTGTGAGACCAGGACTTTCCTCTAAAGAATTTAGAATCCAAACATAAAACGACAAACACTAAACCCTCAGGGAAACTGACAACGAGGAGGAGGAGGCGAGAGCGAGGAGGAGGAGGCGAGAGCGACGAGGAGGAGGCGAGAGCGACGAGGAGGAGGCGAGAGCGACGAGGAGGAGGCGAGAGCGACGAGGAGGAGGCGAGAGCGACGAGGAGGAGGCAAGATCAAGGAGGAGGCGATAGCGACGAGGAAGAGGCAAGAGCGACGAGGTGGAGGCGAGAGCGACGAGGAGGAGGCAAGATCAAGGAGGAGGCGAGAGCGACGAGGAGGAGGCGAGAGCGACGAGGAGGAGGCGAGAGCGACGAGGAGGAGGCAAGAGCAACCAGGAGACTCTAGTTTACTCCTCCTCATCTCCTCCTCCTCATCTCCTCCTCCTTGTCTCCTCCTCCTCTTTCCTCCTCCTTGTCTCCTCCTCCTCGTTTCCTCCTCCTCCTAGTCTCCTCCTCCTCATCTCCTCCTCCTTGTCTCCTCGTTTCCAGCAGGAAAAGCTCTAAATAAACAATGGCAGTTTCTATTGAATTCTTGAGTCTATTTTTAAAAGAACAGGAAGAAGACTAAACCAGGACTAAACCAGGACTAAACCAGGACTAAACCAGGACTAAACCAGGACTAAACCAGGACTAAACCAGGACTAAACCAGGACTAAACCAGGACTAAACCAGGACTAAACCAGGACTAAACCAGGTCTAAACCAGGACTAAAGCAGGACTAAACCAGGTCTAAACCAGGACTAAAGCAGGACTAAACCAGGACTAAACCAGAACTAAACCAGGACTAAACCAGGACTAAACCAGGACTAAAGTAGGACTAAACCAGGACTAAACCAGGACTAAACCAGGACTAAACCAGGTCTAAACCAGGACTAAAGTAGGACTAAACCAGGACTAAACCAGGACTAAACCAGGACTAAAGTAGGACTAAACCAGGACTAAACCAGGACTAAACCAGGACTAAACCAGGACTAAAGCAGGACTAAACCAGGACTAAACCAGGACTAAAGCAGGACTAAACCAGGACTAAACCAGGACTAAACCAGGACTAAAGTAGGACTAAAGTAGGACTAAAGTAGGACTAAAGTAGGGCTAAACCAGGACTAAACCAGGACTAAACCAGGACTAAACCAGGTTTAAACCAGGACTAAAGTAGGACTAAACCAGGACTAAACCAGGACTAAACCAGGACTAAACCAGGACTAAAGTAGGACTAAAGTAGGACTAAAGTAGGACTAAAGTAGGGCTAAACCAGGACTAAACCAGGACTAAACCAGGACTAAACCAGGTCTAAACCAGGACTAAAGTAGGACTAAACCAGGACTAAACCAGGACTAAACCAGGACTAAACCAGGACTAAAGTAGGACTAAACCAGGACTAAACCAGGACTAAACCAGGACTAAACCAGGACTAAAGCAGGACTAAACCAGGACTAAACCAGGACTAAAGCAGGACTAAACCAGGACTAAACCAGGACTAAACCAGGACTAAAGTAGGACTAAAGTAGGACTAAACCAGGACTAAACCAGGACTAAACCAGGACTAAAGTAGGACTAAAGTAGGGCTAAACCAGGACTAAACCAGGACTAAACCAGGACTAAACCAGGACTAACTCAAGAACCAGCTTCAGACAAAAAGGGCCCTAAAGACCGTGTGTTTTGGTCCTCGTCTTGTAACTAAACTCGTTTTCAAATGGACCATTGTTTTTCACTCACCACCAAATCTTCTGTTTTTTTTCCAGAAACGAGAAAAAGGAGGAAGTCGATAAGGAGAAAGTTCGACTCGTTTTCGAAGGAGAAGAAGGAGCGCGGTGAGTCTGGAGCGCGAGCAGGAAACCAGCCCCAGGCACATGTCTGTCTTCTGAGTCAGAGTTTGATGTCGGTCCAAAAACTACAGATCAACCAAACTCGCCACTCTGGAACGGCTCTGGAACCAAACCTGCAGCTGAGGCTTCAGTGGGAGGGATTTAGAACCTTCTGGAACCTGGAACCTGGAACCCTGACCCGTCGTGTAGTTTGTTATGAATGTGGTGGTCAGGCCCGAGTCTGGAATGTGTCTGGATCTGGTCATTGTATGTGCTTCTGAAAAGATTAAAACCAGACTCTGTTTCCACTGTCTCCTGAGCTGACCTCCTCTAGAGGTGACCGAGACTGACCTCCTCTAGAGGTGACCGAGACTGACCTCCTCTAGAGGTGACCGAGACTGACCTCCTCTAGAGGTGACCGAGACTGACCTCCTCTAGAGGTGACCGAGACTGACCTCCTCTAGAGGTGACCGAGACTGACCTCCTCTAGAGGTGACCGAGACTGACCTCCTCTAGAGGTGACCGAGACTGACCTCCTCGAGACTGACCTCCTCTAGAGGTGACCGAGACTGACCTCCTCGAGACTGACCTCCTCTAGAGGTGACCGAGACTGACCTCCTCTAGAGGTGACCGAGACTGACCTCCTCTAGAGGTGACCGAGACTGACCTCCTCTAGAGGTGACCGAGACTGACCTCCTCTAGAGGTGACCGAGACTGACCTCCTCGAGACTGACCTCCTCTAGAGGTGACCGAGACTGACCTCCTCTAGAGGTGACCGAGACTGACCTCCTCTAGAGGTGACCGAGACTGACCTCCTCTAGAGGTGACCGAGACTGACCTCCTCGAGACTGACCTCCTCTAGAGGTGACCGAGACTGACCTCCTCTAGAGGTGACCGAGACTGACCTCCTCTAGAGGTGACCGAGACTGACCTCCTCTAAAGGTGACCGAGACTGACCTCCTCTAGAGGTGACCGAGACTGACCTCCTCTAAAGGTGACCGAGACTGACCTCCTCTAGAGGTGACCGAGACTGACCTCCTCTAAAGGTGACCGAGACTGACCTCCTCTAGAGGTGACCGAGACTGACCTCCTCTAGAGGTGACCGAGACTGACCTCCTCTAAAGGTGACTGAGTGGTCACCAGCATGAGGGGGTGGGTCCCCAGTGTGGGGGGGCGGGTCCCCAGTGTGGGGGGGCGGGTCCCCAGTGTGAGGGGGCGGGTCCCCAGTGTGAGGGGGCGGGTCCCCAGTGTGAGGGGGCGGGTCCCCAGTGTGAGGGGGCGGGTCCCCAGTCTGAGGGGGCGGGTCCCCAGTGTGAGGGGGCGGGTCCCCAGTGTGAGGGGGGCGGGTCCCCAGTGTGAGGGGGCGGGTCCCCAGTGTGAGGGGGGCGGGTCCCCAGTGTGAGGGGGCGGGTCCCCAGTCTGAGGGGGCGGGTCCCCAGTGTGAGGGGGCGGGTCCCCAGTGTGAGGGGGGCGGGTCCCCAGTGTGAGGGGGCGTAGCCTCAGTTAAAGTTATAAATCTGTTGTAAATGTAGTTGTTTCTTTAATGTGGTTTTAGATTATTAATAATAATAATAATAATAATAATGTGCGATTGGACTTGATTGAGTCTAGAATGAGGCGAGCAGACTTGATGATGACATCATTGGTCGATGACCCGACACTTGGGTGAGTTGTGTTAATCTTGAATAAGCTGATGATCCTGAGTTATTCTGAGCTCTAATTCTGGACAAGGCAAAGTGCCAGTATGTGACCTCTGACCTCCTGTGTGTGTGTGTGTGTGTGTGGTCCCCCTCACTGCAGGTCCCTCACACTGCAGGTCCCCCTCACTGCAGGTCCCTCACACTGCAGGTCCCCCACACTGCAGGTCCTCCACACTGCAGGTCCTCCACACTGCAAGTCCCCCACAC